>NC_079147.1:50586543-50671661 GCF_945859685.1 Eupeodes corollae
CAATATCTCAAAGTTTTGAAAAGATATTTGAGTCGAAAATCAATTTTTACCAACTTTTATTAATTTTTTTTAGGTTTTTATTTTTTGTAAGAAAACTATCAATTCGATTTTTCTCAAAATTTTACTGAATGTTGAAAACAATATTTCTTATAAGATAAAATGAGATTGAAGCCTAAATTTTATGTTGTTGAAAAGATATTTGAATCGATATTTAATTTTTACGAACTTTGAGTAATGTTTTTTTTAGATTTTTATTTTTTATAAAAAAAACTGTCAATTGGATTTTTCTCAAAATTTTGTCAGATTTCGAAAACATTGTTCTCCGTTGCTCAAAATTGTCTTGGAGATGAAATTATATTTTAGTCGTTAAATTTTGGAGGTGACAAATTTTTTTTTACAGTTTTTTTGATTTATAAAAAAAACCGTTAGATAGATTTTTTTCAAAAAATATATGTCTTTGAGATCACGTTAAAGTTTATTATATAAAATTTAATTCAAGTCTCTAACGTTTTTGGTTCGTGAGATATTTAGGGTTAACCAAAATTTTCACCTTTTTTTTAAACTGCTATGGTAAAAAAACCACCCACGCAATTTTCTTGAGAGCCCTTTCTGCATCTTTCTGCCTTATTATCTGTTTAATTAAATTTTTTTGGAGTCGATATCTCTTCTGGTTCTTGAGCTATGGACAACGAAAAAAACGTCGCGAACGTACGGACGTACGGACGTACGGACGTACGGACGTACGAACGTACGTACACACGCACGCACAGACATCTTTCTAAAAATCTTTTATTTCGACTCTATTGACCTTGAAACGTCGAGAAATGTCAAAATTTTCAATTTGACAAATCGGACCCATTACAATAACTTCCTATGGGAAGTTAAAAATGAAATTTGTTCACTGATTTGTTATCCCTGGTCAATACTATGATTAAGAAAAAGTTATAAGCATTCAAATTTGCGTTGGGTTTCGCTCGAAACCCAATACGTAAACTACGGTTAACATCTATTAAAATTTTAAGAAAAATCTAATCCACAGTTATTTTTATACCTAACAAATAAGGACCTAAAAAAAAACTTTACTCCAAGTTGGTAAACATTGATTTTCGACTCAAATATCTTTTCAAAACTTTGCGACATTGGCTTCAAACAAATTTTATCTTTCAAAAAATATCGTTTTCAACATGCAGTAAAAATTTAAGAAAAATCAAATGTACTTTTTTTTTTACAAAAAATAAAAACCTAATCAAAAGGTAATAAAAGTTGCTTAAATAGATTTTCGACCCAAATATTTTTTAAAAAATTCAAAATATTGCCTTGAAACTCAATTAATCTTATAAAAATTATTGTTTGCAACATTAGATACAATTTTGAGAAAAATAGAATTGACAGTTTTATTTATAAAAAATAAAAATCTAAACAAATATTAATAAAAATTGGTAAAAATCGATTTTCGAATTATACCTATATCTTTTAAAAATTTTAAAGTATTGACTTCAAATTTATTTTATCTTACAAAAAATATTGTTTTCGACGTTCAGTTATTTGTTAAGAAATCCTAATGACCGTTTTGTATAGAAAAATAAAATCTACAAACAATATTACGCAAATTTGGTAAAAATTGATGTTCGGTTCGCGATGAATAAAAGAAGATATTGACTTCAAATTAATTTCATTCATCCAATTTGTATTTGTTTTTATAATAAATGCTTCTAAAATTGGTAAAAATTGGTTTTCGACTAAAAACTCGTTGAAAAAATCGATTTTGAAATAAAACTAAAAAACTTTTATAGTCTATGAACAAATCAACAGACGGGATGGGAAGTTATCAGTGTGGGTCGCATCCCAGCCTGTTTTCATTATTCTTATTCATCAGTTTAGTTTCTGGTAAAGTGGAAATATTCTACTTTCCCGCAGACGGCTTATAAAGCTATGCTTTGTATATCTTTTATTATGAAATATTGTACTTATAAGAAAATTGAAAAAATAAAGAACTTATCTATCTATCTAATATTCTATAATTGCTGCAGTTTCTTTCGAAATTACATACTTTCTGCGTATGCAGAAGGTTTATTACCTCTACAACTCAGCAATTCTCCAGCTAACGTATGACAAGTTTTCAGTTTCTTCTTCTGAACCTTAAAATATATACATATAACTTCTTTAACTTCTTAAATCATTTCAGTAACATTTTTAGTCTTAAATCCTTAAGTATGAATTTCGAAGCATATTTTCCTTGGAATCTGATAGGGGCTTCCAATTTAAAACAGACAAATTTCTGAAAGGCATTTATTCAGTCTGTTTTGCGCATAAAGCAACATGGTAGTATATTGACAACAACGCATGAGTAAATAATAAAATGGTTTCATCAAAATTATAGTTCTTGTTGGGAATCATAACCCTTTTAGCACAAATCGCAATAAGTCGGAAGGTTTAATTCTTCTTAAATGGAGCAGTAATTATTAGTTAGTATTTTCTAATAACCGTTTTCTATTGTTCTCCGCAAAATTTTGTAATTGTTCTTATGCCTGTAAAGATCCTCGTTTATACTATACTGTACTATATAATCTTTAATATGTGTTTTCATAAGTCTGTAAATATTCAAATTCGTACTTCGGTTTCAACCCTACAGTTGTAACCTAAACCATAATAATGCCAGGCAGGCATAAGTACTTTCCTGTAAACCAGTAATTTAGTTTCGAAATTAAGCTAAAAACGATTCTCTAAATTCATAATTTAGTTCATAGAATTTTAAGATATCTAGCGTGTAAATGAAAGACACAAAATTGGACCGAGAATAGTAGTCCGGTATTTCGGTTTTAATGTTTTAACACTCAATTCCAAAGCTAAATTCTGTTCTCTACATATTCTTTAAGAATATTTCAAATAGAACTCGTCATTTGAATTTGATTTCTTTTGGGAAAAACTTTTGATAGAACCGAAAAGCTCGTCTCATGATTTAGTTTTTCTTCCAGAGTTTTCTTTTGGAGTATTTGCTTCTAAGTCCGAACTGATATTCAGGTAGGGTTTTTTCTTCAATTAAAGACATTTTATTTTGAGGACTTTCCTCATCACAGGACATTGTTCTATAAGATTTCTTTGCATCCGATGGTTGCCCAGATTACAAAACCCTTGCATTTTTTTGCAATTTTCCAATTTTAGTGAGTTTATTTTGCAGAAGTATTCCCAGAATTTCTGCAGTAATTTATTTGCTATATTCGGCTGACTTAACAAAATCTGTAACGTTGCTTTCAGTTGAGGTTTTTGTTATCATTTAGTTCTTGGTCGATTATAGTGTTTGCATATTCTTTCTTGATAGAGATTTACTCAAGCTCTAGAAGAGTGAGAATATGTCCTTTCTCAATAATGTTTCTTCATTTTTATCGGGTCTAACTTAACAAGATTATATTGTTCACTTTATTTCAGCAAAGCACCACAAATTATACATATGTTTGCCTCAATCGCAATTCTAGTCGTTGATAAATCCTTATATTTAAGTTCATCAATAAAACATTATCCTGCCCTAATATTAATAATACATAATAGTAATAACAATATCATATCAAAATAACCCTGCAGAAACAGCTTGTTTCCATTCCCCGAAGTGTACAATAATTATCATATTATATAATACAAAAACACTTGACAATTGAATAATTGCTACGACATAAAAAGTAATAATTGTTGAACAATGGAACAATTGGTGTCCCACGGAGTCAGAGCCATAAGGAACTTCTTGTTGAAAAGTGGTTTGATTATTCGCAACTCGAAACATAGGAACTAAGTGACATTTTATTAAATGTGATTGATAGCGAGCGGGTGTGGGGGAAGCCTAAATCGTTCACGTTCATTTTTACGCTACGATAAACCTGCCATTGGAAATGTTTGCCCCAAGCTTTTATTTAGATTTTGGGCCTCTTTTTTATGAGAATTTTCCAAAAACCTAAAAACCTTTTTTGTTTTTTATTTGGGGTTAGAAGTCGAAAAGCGAAGGATTTGGTGAAAAAGAAAACATCAACAACATTTGCGCGCGTTTTCTTTATAATTGAATTTGTTTGTAGACCTGCTCCTGCTCCAGCTTTTGGTAGGTTAGGTTCTGATACTGATTTCCGGAATATTTACCGTTAGTGAGTGTTCTAAGAACTCCCAGCAATTAGGAGGGTTGTGCGTATAATTATGAAGCGTAAAACCTTAGTGTTTCGTTTCATTTAATGAGGACAAATCTTGACATAGGTATTAAACTTGTATATGTAACAGCGAGTAGCTCGTAGGCTTTTTTGTTATAGGTATAAACTCGCACTCTTGGCCAATATATCCGGTCGAGCCGACTTTCCAATTGCGTGACTGCCATTTTTAACTCCCTCCCTTTCTCTATTATTTTATTTGATAGGGCATTTTGTTCTTATGTCGAGAAATAGCTTTGAGCTGATTTTTGATGTGTATACGAGGATATGTATATTTTTGTGTTATTCTTTTTGTTCATCGTTTCAGTTTCTTTCTTTCTTTTTTTTCCATTTTCGTTTTTAATGTTCGAATTTGTTTTATATTTTTTTATGAACGATGACAGTAACGGACGTGCCTGGAAATTATTATACCTCGAGTTTTTGTTCCATCTTACTTAGAAAAACCAGAGAGAGCTTATTTTTATACCCGCTGGGCCTCTGGGCCTTACGGAGTAGTATGGGTTATAATACGGTATGTGGGTGAGTGTTTTTGAAGACGTGAGTGAGTAAAACATATACCCACTTCCTTTTTAAGGTTTAAGGTAAGTTGTCTGAATTATAATAGAATTTGTTTGGTTTATTATGAAGTTAACGTTGAATGTTATGGGTATACCTTCCTTTCCTTGGCATATACGGCTCGCCGACGCATGTATATGGACTGGGATAGATATGAAATAAAATCATGTTTTATTTTAGGATGAGATTAGGTTTTGAGTTTAGTGCAAAAGTTTTGTTTTCAAGATAATAAGGTTAAAATGACATGATTTTGTTGTAAGTATTTTGTATTTTGTGATAAGGGTGCTTTTTGTGTTATTTTATTGGGGTGTGGATTTTTTATCCACACACAAAAATATGAAAAAAGAAACTGGAGGAAATTTTATTAACTCAAGTAATATATATTAAGTCAAGTGTGTTTTTGAGTATTATGTGATATAATTAGAAATTTAATTAAAAAAGTTATTGGACATATAAGTTTTGACATGACTTTTTTTTAAATACAAACGAAAATACTTGTAATGCAAACACTAACCGACATTTTAAGAAGATTATAACCAAATGAAATGCCAAGGGATGAAAAATTGTTTAAGTATGAGAGGTTTAAATATGAAAATAACTAATTTATTATTAAGGAATTTTGTATTAAAAAGAAACAACAAACAAATATTCTCATTATAATGGCATTTCTGACTGAGCTAATCAAAAACAAACTTATATATTTAGACTCTAGGGACAATTCGACAAATTGCACCAATTAGAATAGCTTGTATATGTAGCAGCGAACTGCTAAATTCTTCCACTATTTTCTGGCTTTAATATAATAATAACTTTCTTAGTGGAAATAACTCTGATAAAATCGAATTTTTAGAGACCTGCTTACTAATATAAGGTGACTCTACAGTCCCGTGTGAAGTAGGGCCTCACCCAACAAACTTCTCCATCTAGCTCGGTCCCAAGGTCTCCAGTTTCACGCTTAAAGTTGGGTTAGGTCACTTTCCACTTGTGGGTGTGGATTCGAAGACTTTCCGGGCCGGAGTATTGGTTTCCATGCGCTCTACGTGACCGAGCCATCTTAGTCGTTGGACTTTTACAATTCTGTCTAAGTCTACGTCGCTGTACAGCCAGTACAGCTCATCGTTACATCTTCTCCTCCACTCCCCTTCAATGCATACGGGATCACACGAAGAAATTTTCCCTCGAAACGATATATAGCGAAACTTTGGTCCATCGAGAAAAGAATTTACCACTCAATTGCTTTCTTAGCCCAAAGAAACAGCGGTTAGCAAAAGTTATTCACCGTTTGATCTTTACGCTGGTGTTGTTTTCTGTTTCTATAACGATGCCTAGGTAGACGAAGTCCTTGATTGGCTCAAAGTTACGTCTGTCGATGGTGACGTTTTGACCAAGACGTCGGTGTTGTAGGTTCTTTCTCGACGACAGATGGAACTTTGTTTTGCCCTCATTGATAGTTTTACCCATTTTTGCCGCCTCTGCCTCAATACTCACATGAGCCCCGTTGACATCACGCTGAGTTCTTCCGATTATGTCAATGTCATCAGCATATGCTAGTAATTGGACAGACTTTTAAAAAAAATGCCTCAAGTGTTGACGTAGAGCTCTGCACTATTCTTTCAAACACGATTTTAAAAAATCGCATGACAGGGCATCACCTTATCTTAAACCTTTTTTGACATCGAAAGGTTCTGTTAAGTTGTTTTCAACCTTTATGGAGCAGTGAATGTGAATTTTCCATGGTCATACTGCACAAAAGCGACGAGTTTGGCAGGGATGCCGAAACTAGAAATGGCTCTATACAGCTCGGAAGGGATGGTGGGTGTCGATTTGGTGTTCTTCGGGTTTTTTTTAAGAAGAAGATGTTAAGAAGACTGATTCATCTGTAGTTGGTGCAGTTTAGAGGGTCTCCTTTTTTCAGGATCGGGCAAACAATACTGGGGATCAATTCATCGGTCATGCTTTCTTCCGACCATATCTTACAGATAAGTTGGTGCATGCTCCTAACCAACTTATCTGCAGCTGCTTTAAAGAGCTCAGAATTCAAGCCATCCCCTCCAGCGGCTTTTAATAGACTTCAGCTAAGATATGGCAACCTTTACTTCATCAAAGTCAGGAGGACGAGATTGTTGGCTTTCGTCGTCTATGTTGAATGGATCATCCTGCCTGCTGTTATACTGTCTGCAGAAGTGGTCCTTCCATGTCGTCAACATTGAATGCGGTTTCACTATGATGTTTTCACTTTCGTCTTTGCAGCCTTCGGTTCTAGTTTTATGTACCTGTGAATTTCGTTTCACTTGTTCATAAAACTTTCGAACTTCATTCCTGCTTTTAAACCTCTCAACATCTTTGACCGCACGCTTCTCATGACCTCTCTTTATCCTTCTGAGAATTTGGTGTTCCTCTCGCCTCTTCCGCTCATAGAGCTCATGAGCAAATCTCGTCCTTTTATGCAGCGCCGCTTTGCGTGCCTGTTGTTAAGCTGCATTTGCCTGCCGACATTCCTCATCAAACCAGGGGTTCCTTGTTGTTGGCTGCTTGAATCCCAGCACGTCAGAGCCGGCTTCTCTCATTAAGAGATGTAACTTGTAACTCGGTCGGATAAGGATTTGGTGATCTCCTGCGATTGTAGCCTTTCGACGTTTTACCTTCTCCCAGTACTTCAATGTTTTGACTTGGGTTTGGAAACCCGGAGTGCTACATTGGCTACAACGTGTTTCGAGTAGATATTAGCTCCTCGGAAAGTTCAGACATCGCAATATGGTCAAACTGTTTGACGGTAGATTGATATGGAGAGCTCGAAGTTCCTTTGTGGATGTTGTGGTGTGGAAAACGCGTACAGGCTACCATGACGTTTCACCCCGCAGCAAAATATATGAACCTAATCCGTTTTCATAAGTGTTGTTGTGCAGGCTCTTTTTCCTGATTATTCCACCAAAAATGTCTTCCCTTCCTAGCTTGGCATTAAAATCATCCAGGCCCATCGCATTTCCTGGATGGCGGTGATGTCTGCTTTATAGCAGTCTAGGGCCTCCGCTAATTCTTCAGCCGCATCGGGTCTGTTAAGGGACCTTACATTATACGTGCATATCCTAATTTCGTTTTAGTTTAGTTTAGGTTAGTGTTTATATTATCAAACAAAGTTACAATGCTTTAGTGATTACTCGATAATAAAATAATAATAATATACGTACAAAATCAATAATGAATAAAAAACATTAAATAAATAAATATACATTAAACATTTCCACCATTAAGGTTTCTCAAAATAACGAGTAAATTGTTTTTAAGTAAAAATCTACCAAGACAAAAGTCGATCATATCGCAAACAGAATTGGATTTGACCAGGTGCTTAAAAACCTGGTCAATGGTTCATTAGCAGCATAATTTGTTGTGTGGAATGGAATGTTAAATAAATTTTGGTTTCTAAGCATCCTCGCAGGAACATTGAAGTTAATTAAGCTCAAAATTTCCGAACAATCAATATGATTACTTAAAACATCACGAATAAACATAGCTCCAGAGAACTTTCTACGAATATCAAGAGGCAAGATTCCAAATAATTTACACCTTGTTTCATAGGAAGGCATATCAAAGTTCCAATGAAGCCTTTTTATTAATACCCTTGTAAATCGTTTTTGAATTTTCTCAATTCTAAAAGATTGAACTTCGTTCAAAGGGCTCCAAATAGTATTGCAATACTCAAGAGTAGATATAGCAATTGCAAAAAAAAAAGACATTTCAATGTGTGAGGATCACAGAATTCCTTTGAATTGCGCAAGATAAATCCTAACATAGAATTACCTTTGGCAACTTAAAAGTCTATATGTTTTAAGAAATCAAGTTTTTGATCAAAAATTATCCCTAGATCTTTTTTAAAGGTTACTATAGATAAAATGATATTATTTATACTCTAGGAAAAATTAATTGATGATCGTTTTCGACAAAACGTTATACTTTGGCATTTAGCAATATTAAGGTGTAAGGAGTTAATCCAACACCAATTTGATAATTTTTGAAGATCTTTTTGCAGCAATATGCAATCTTGTTCAGATTTTATGCACCAAAAGATTTTCCAATCGTCTAGAATTTAAGAAAACATTGGGAATATCATTGATAAATAACAAGAAAAAAAGCGGACCGAGATGGCTTCCTTGTGGAATACCCGAGGTAACATTGATAGGCGATGAAAGAAAATTATTAATACGAACAAACTGAATGCGACCCTTTAAATATGTCCGTATCCAGTTTAGCAAATTAGAATGAAAACCAATTTTATTCAACTTCATAAGTAATATATCATGGTTCACCCTATCAAAAGCTTTGGAAAAATCTATGTAAACAACATCGAATTGGAAACCTTTTTCGAGCTCGTTTAAAATGGTGTTTGAAAAAATTGTTAGGTTGGTGCTGGTAGATCTACCAGCGAGAAACCCATGTTGACAGGGACCCATTGTAGTTAATTTTTCATAAACCAATTTTTCAAAAATTTTTCGAACGGTAGAGATCTTGCAAAAAGGGCGGTAGTTTGAAACATCCTGCCTATTTCCTGATTTATAAATTGGTGTAATGATAGAATGCTTCCACGTACTTAAAAATTAACCACTTTCAAGAGATCGATTAAAAATTATTTGTAAAGGAACAGCAAATACTATAGAACATTTCTGTAAAATAATAGGTGCAATTCCATCTATATCAAGTCTTGTGTCTACTTTTGTTGTCCTTTATTAGTTTGCGTAGGTTGTCAACAGTAAATCCGTCTGTATCCGAAGCTTGTTGGTGCTTCGCAACTAAAGGTATTTTGGCCAGGAAGTCACCGCAACAGCACAGCCCCCAACCTGGAGGGCCAGATCCCTAGTATAACTCCAAGGACGGGGAGCCGGATAAAACTACTCCTTATAGGCCTGGGCTCCGAATAATTCGTAGAAACCCTATAAGGTGTTCACTTTCACTAAGTAGTTCAACCTTACTGGAACTCTGTAGTAGAGGGTTAAGCTAGGAGAATATTTCAAAATCCCACCATTTGCGCAGAATTCCCCCGCATGAAATACTGCAGAAAAATCCCATACAAAAAATATATTCACATCGTTTTTTTTTTCAAATTTTGTTTCTTAAGATTTTTTGCCAATTTTTTAAAGAAAAATTTAAATTGAAAAGAAAATTGATTCGTTTACATTATTTATTTAAAAATTGAGTTTCTTTTATTCAGAGTCATCAAAAGTTTTTTCATTGGGTATTGCCTCTTGCAAGGAATTGATAAATTCTCTAAGAGTTATAAATAGTGCTTTCTTAAATTATCAGATTTTCCTTAAAAAACTGTAGGTCCCCTCCATCCCTGAGAACAGTACTCACACACAGGAATGGTTGAAAGCCGTAAGTCACTAGACCCTTGTTCTCATCGGACTGTTGTGCCACAAAATGTAGTGTATTTATTTAATATACTAGGAAACTTCGTTCTTGTTAATTCTCATTAATTGGTGTCACCATTATAATATGCGAAATAAAAACTATACAACGGTGTTAATTTGGTATTTAATCGGCGAGATTTTGGGATTCGTGATTCTGTGATTTGGGATTTTGTGATGCTTGATTTTTTGTTCCACGTTTTTTCCACCCCGAAATTTAAACCTTCAATGGAAAGCGCTACACATTCCTTTTGTTATTTCGATGTGCTTGGGTATCTATTTATATCTTAAAACGTATTTAATGATGTTTCAAATTACAAAGTTGTTTATATTTTTAAAACGCGTTATGTCAAGAAGGCGTATCTATTTCTGAAATACAATTTTATACTTGTTTTACCTAACTTTTCATTGGGCTCGACTTAAGCTGTAATTTGTTTGACCTTTCAATTTTTGTATGATCAACATTAATTGAAAATAAGTTCCTGACATATATTTCTATTTTCTTGAATTTCGTTGAGTATTGCAAAACATCTATTTTAAGTTTCAACAATCCTTTCCAACCTCTATTGGTCTAAGAAAAGAACCTGATTAGACTACTTGTTTCCATCATCCCTAGAATAAAAAAAAATAAGGTAACTTCCTTATGGTTACTTGTCGGATTTTGTAGATCTTTTTTTTGTTGTGTTTAATTTACAAAATGACATAAAGTTTTCTCACTGTCAACAGGGCAAGTTCCTTTTTGTGCTTACTTATTATAATATACACCTCTATACCAACATAATTCTCTCTTATAGTTCCTCCATTTGGATGGCCCTGGGTTACGTCGTCGCTCGTCGGCAGGACAAACGAGGACGACAAGAAGGACGAGTAGGTACATACAACGCATATTTCATGATAACCGATTTCCATTTGGATTGTTAACAAGCATACCACCAGTATTTGTACAACCAAAAGTTTGTTAGCTTTTGGTCCTTCCCATCGTCGTCGCTGCTCGCCATCAGCTTGCTTGGGATCGTGTTACTATTAAAGGACATTCATTACAATTTATACTAAGTGAAAGGACCAAAAACTGGAAGAACTAAAATGGAATAAGCAAAGTTTTAGTTTTTGATGGTTATACATATAGCTGTTGTATAGTTGTGTAGTCCTACATTTATCTATATTTTTCTATGCTCGTATAGTTGTTTGGTCGAAATGAATGTTTACACCTGCTGATGGTTAACAAGGGGAATAAAGTTGTCAGAGAGAATGTTGAATAATATTTATGTAAAATATTTTAAATAACATTCATGAATGAAAACCCTCCATTTTGTTCTTTTTTTTGGGAAATAATTGCTGTGCATACCTAAATACACACAAAAATTAGATGTGAGAAATGAAACGTTTTAATGAAAGAAAAAGTAGTTTTGAGTATAGAGGTGCTGTTGACCATGACTTTGGTGTTCGGACATAAAGTTCAAGTTTTTGTTTTTTTTCCCGAAAAAATGGCTTAAATGAAAGAGTTGTGAGGATTCTATTCCAATAGAATTTTTTACTCTGCACAAAAAGAACAAAAAATTGTTCTAAGGCATAGGTGAATTTATAAACCCTTTAAAATGAAATAGTTACATACATATGTTCGGTTCATGGACTTTGCGTTATATAATATATAGGTCGGAGAACTAGGCACTTATTTTAAGGTTAATTCAAATCTTTCGAAAAAAAAACTTCAAATATAAGTTAAAGTTCAGGGATTGTCCAAATGAATTTTTTGAATGATATTTTTTTTTCTTTGTTAGGAATGAGTTGGTGGTATGATTTCTAAGGAATAATATCCAAAGGCCAAATCCAAAATCTCCGAAGCGAAATCTGCAAATCCATTTGATTAAGACTGTATGCAATAAAAAAATAAATGTGCATTTTAAACAACCAAAGAGTAAATATTTTAAGTGAATATTGAAGAAAGGCTCGAAAAGCTGGAGTTGCGTTACTCCTTACAAAAACGGCAATCAGAAGCCTTATATCGTGGAAGCCCCTTGGGGAAAGGTTTACTAAAGCTGGGTTTCAGAGTAGAGTACGACCCATTACCATTATATAGTGTTACGCCCCGACAAAGCTCGCATCTAATGAAGAGAAAGAATGCTTTTACTGTTAACTAGGATCCGCCTACAATAACACTCCCCGTGAAGATATTATTTTGGTTATGTGAGACCTCAATGCTAAGGTTGGCAGTAACAGCAACGGGCTAAGGTATGTGATTGCAATGATAATGGTGAGAAGTTCATTGGCTTCTGCAAAGACAAGGGCCTTGTGATTGGTGGCTCTATGTTTGAACACAAACTGTGTCATAAAATTAGCTGGGTGTCGACGGAGAGGAAAGCGTCTTCCAACCAAATTGACCACTTCGTGATTAGTCAACGTTTTAGAAACGGTCTCTTGGATGTCTGAAAGAGAAGAGGCGATGACATGGGACTTACCCGTGACCACCACTTAATGATAGCTACCCACCCTAAGATTACGTACAGTTACAGTTATAAGAACCAACGGAATAGCACAAGCCCCCAAATTCAACATCGCCAGACTGAAGGATCCCATGACCCGTCAACAATTCAGGGGCTACCTGTCTCGCCAAATGAGAACAATCAGCAGCACAGTACATGACGACATCGAACACCATTGCAATGCCGTGAAAAATGTTTTCATTTTAGGTGCTGACAGAATAGTCGATCGGAAAAAAGGAGGCAATAAAGGAGGCTTTCAGAAGAATCTTGGGCAAGGATCAACGAACTCAAACAGTTAAGGGCAACAACTGCTGCACAAGGGGAAGAAAGGAATGAGATGGAATAATCGTACCACAAAAAAAGAGAGAGGTTCACCGCAGTGTGCGCCTTAACAAGCGTAACTACTCCCAGTAAAGATGAGATCGTTGCCGCAATTAAAACACTTAAGAACAAGAAAGCGGTAGGACTTGATGGAATTCAAGCAGAGCTTTTATGAGCTGCGTCAACGTCCTTAAGCTTCATCCGCTCATAAAAGATGACTGTACCACTGAAAGCTTCCCTAATGAGCGGAAGAAAGGAATTATCGTCAAGCTCCCAGAAAAAGGAGATCTTACATAGTGCCAAAACTGGAGAGGAACATGCGTTCTACTTGCCATTGCCAAAATAGTAGCAAAAGTCATATTGGAACGCATCAGAGAACATTTTGAGGCCACACTCGATGCCGAACAAGCAGGATTCCGCGCTGGATCCTCCTGTATTGATCATATCAACACCCTGCGGATCATAATTGAACAGTGCGTTGAATATCGATCACTACTACACTTACTGTTCATTGGTTTAGAGAAGGCCTTTGATAGCGTTAAAAGGGAGTACATCTGGTTAGTTTTACGGAGGAGAGTTATTCCAGAAAAACTAATTGCTATTATTAAAGCAATATATGATGGATCCAAGTGTCACGTTCTGCACGATGGTAGGTTGTCAAATGATTTTGAAATACGAAGCGGAGTCAGACAGTGCTGTATTCTGTGGCCAATATTGTTTTTGTTGGTGATAAGCAATGTACTGTGCTCAGCTTTGTCATCAGGTAGCTGAGGGATCCAAAGCAGCGTTCGGTATGTTGTCGAAAATTTGAAGGACCAACTCTATCAGCTTAAGAACAAAGCTACGGCTGTTTCGCACAAATGTGGAATCTGTACTTCTTAATGGGTGCAGCACTTCGAAGGTTACTTCAGCTATTACAAGAAAGCTGCAAACCTTCGTGAATAGATATCTTCGTAACATCCTAAGGATTTTCTGAACAAACCGTATATCAAATAGGATCCTTCATTGAAGGACAGGCCAGGAACCTATAGACTCTATAGGTAATACGAAAGTGTAAGTGAAAATGGATTGGACATACGCTTTGAAAAGGTTATAACTACATTGCAGGCCAAGCAAAGCGTCACACTAGGCAAAAGTTGGAGGGAACTGAAACACACCACCGGGAACCGTACGGGCAGGCGTAGTAAAGGCACTATACCCCTTAAGAGGTTCCCAATAGACTTAACAGGTCTGAGGAGCCACCTAAGTAAAAGTCAAATACAATTTTAAATAATTAATATTTTCTGTACAACGATAACCTTGAATTCAATTTCGTAATTGAATAGCAGACTTGTTTGATAATCTAGAGAAGGATATAAAGTTATACTTTTTAGTATTAAGTTTGAGGCGGCTAACCATGTTGCGAGAGAATCGATACTGAATGTGTTTGCAACCAACCGTACTGTTTTTTTTAAGAAAAGAAGCGGACCAAGGGGATTACCTTGTGGAATGCCAGAAACACCATGAATTTTTTCAACTTCTATTTAAGATTCTAACTTGATTCTTATACTTTCTGCACAGTTTCGTTCGAAAGATATAATGACAATCCTACTTATTAAATTGTTAAAGGAATTGTTGTTTAATATGAAAAAGAAGTGAACAGATAAAAAAAAGTATAAAAATAATTCAACAGTAGAACCTTAGTTCGATAATTTAAGATCTGTTTTTTTTTTTTATTTTAATGAGCAAAATCACTACATTACCTAGTTTTACGGTGAATGCTCTAAGAAAAATGCAATTTGTAAGCAATTTTTTTATATCAAACTACAATTTCGAGGTTATTTTCTACAGTGGAAATTTATATGATGCTATTAGTTCTTTGGTCGATTTAATGTTTTTTTTTTTTATAGATCAAGAAGAGTATTTAAAGGTTTAACTAATTATTACTAATCTTCTAGAAAGAATCCAAGCTGGACTTTTTTAAAAATAATTTTTAATAAATCCCTTCTCACTAGTGTCTTTTTAGAAATGTGGAAGTCGTTTAAAACACTTAATTAAAAACTATAGATCAGTCTCAAAAGTTTCGGCGGTTTTAAAACTTTTTAAAAAGTTGTTTTTCAATGGGTGGTCGCTCCACTTCAACTAATTTATATCTTTTAACAAACTTTTGTTTATCTTCTTCATAAAAAGGACTTCAGTTAGATTTTGTACACAAAAATTTCGGAAAAGCTTTCTTAAGAGTCCACCACAGACTTCTTGTAAGTTAGGTTACGACAATGTGATTTAAACTGGGTTTTCTTAAATGGTTAGAATCATATTTATCGAATCGTATAAGGTTGTTAAAATTAGAGATGATCAACTATTTAGTTTTTGAGGTTTTGGCAGGCTTGCCTCAGGGCAGCCATTTTTAACCTATTCGCCAGTGCCATTCCAGATTGTTTTAAACTTTGCAAAAAGTCTAATGTTCACAGGGGATTTTAAATAAATGTCTGTCTTAAGTTCCAAAAAGATATAGATGTGTTTTTTTCAGTGATGTAAATACAACTATCTATAACTTTTCGTTCAACACTTAAGATGATATTCAGTTACACTCTTGGTGTTGATAATCTTTTAGTGTTAAGGGAAATAAAAGACCTTGGCGTCATTCGCAACACGTAAGTTTCATAAAACAAAGCGCAACATAGTTTTTGTATTCAAGAATAGTTATACTGTGAAAACGATTTATATATTTTTAAGAATACCAATATTGGAATATTGCAGCGATGTTAAGTCACCTTTTTATCAAAACTCATCCAACAGGATTCAAAATCTTCAAAAAAAGTGGAATTTAAAAAACAGGTACGTTCTTTCTTCAAATTATTATCAAATGGCGAATTATGTACAAACTGAACATAGGTATAACTTATACTTTAGCACTTTTTAATGTAATTCATCATGAAACCGACCTTCAAATGGATAGAAATATGTTTTTTTTATAATTTTCAATGTTATAGAATTGTAAAATTACTATTAATTAGTACAGCCAACAGATTTTCTACATCTAGAATTAATGATGAATAAATAAACAAATGAGTCAAAAGTTATTTCCTGACAGTTTTTTTGCAACACATAATCAAATACACTGCGATGTTAAAGAAGTCGAAAATAAATATATGCAACGTTTCCATCCTAAAAACTTAAACATAAGATTGAGTTCAAACTTGGAAATTAAGGTTTTAAGTTTAAAATTTGCTTCAAGCGTTTTTTTCTCATTTTTATGAAACCAAAAATTGTAGTGTTCATACAAATTTGTTGGTCAAAAATAGAAACTTTCGCAAAAACTGCCCGATAGATTTTTATGAATTTTTTTCTCTATAAGCGTATTACAACGTTATTTTGCGCTCAAAATTTCTAAGAAGTAATGAACCGGTTTTAATAATTGTTTTTCGAAATAAAACTTGATGGTCAAAAATGTAAAAAATTGTCTTGATTTGTAAAAATTTTAAATTATGGAAATTCAAATGTAAAGCGTTAATTTCTAAACCCCAAATAACTTAAGACTTGAAATGTTTCTAAAAAAAGATTAAATAAATGTATGTACAGTACAGCCTCGCTTGTCCGGACACTCGCTAGCCCGGATACTTCAGTAGTCCGGACACCTCTATGTTTCGGACACTTTCAAAAGTTTACCTCTGCAGTCAGAACAGCGTATTCAAATGCTTATGTACAATACACATACATATATTATTTGTCACTGTTTCTTGGAAAAAACTATTGTTCATACGATTACGGGGAATCTGGTTCTAGTTTTGTCGCTTGGAGTTGGCTCTGGAATGTACCATTTTTAATCGTTGCAAATTTACTCTTTGGAAGTTTATATTTGGGGTCGTTGATTTTTCATGCTCTGTTACATTTCATCGTGAGCTTTTTTTAAGAATAAGGCATTTTTTTATTGTATTTTAAATTTCTCATTGAAATTTTTTAAAACATAAGTTATTACTTATTATGGCCTCTACAAAGAAAAGGAAGAATGTTACTTTGACACTTTCTGAAAAAATGTAAAATATTGGATGATATTGAAACTGGCAAATCAGTCAGACAAGTAGCAGACATTTTCAAAGTCTCAAAGTCAACTGTTTTTGATATAAAAATGAATAAGATGGAAATTCGGAAATTTGTATCTAACACATTCCAAGTATCATATAAGCTTACAAAAGGCCTTAAATTTAAGGTCTAAGATCTTTTAACAATACTTTAAGGACAGAGAAAAATTATCAGACAAGGTGAACACCCAGTAGAAGAAGCATTGATGACATGGTTCATCCAGCAAAGAAATTATCATGTGCCAATTTCAACAGAGATGATTCAAACCAAAGCCAAATTCTTTTACAAGGAGATAACAGGTAAGGAAGATTTTGCAGCAAGTTCTGGTTGGTTGGAAAAATTTAAATTGCGACATGGAATTCGATGCCTTAAGATTTGTGGCGAAAAGTATCCAGGGACGTTGCTGCTGTTAAGCATTTCCAAAAAATTTTTTTAAAACTGATTCAAGAAATGAACATAAGTGAAGAACAGGTATATAATGCTGATGAGTCAGCTGCCTTTTGGAGGGGGACGACATGGGTTCATGCGAATGAATAATCTGCTCCTGGCAGAAAAATATCGAAAGATCGCGTTACTTTTATGCCATGTTCTAACGCTGCAGGAACTCATAAGTTACCCCTCTTAGTTATCGGAAAGTCAGTTAATCCGAGGGTTTTTAAAAAGGTTAATCTTCCAGTGGCATATAAAGCTACCAAAAAAGCCGAATGTCTACAACGATTTTGTTTGATTGGTTCAAGAATAATTTTATTCCAAGTGTGAAAAAGTTTTTGACAGAGATTAACATGCCGCTGAAAGCACTTTTGGTTTTGGATAATGCAATGTAATCCCAAAGAAGACGAAATAAACTTTGATCCGAATTTCAGAGTCTTATTCTTAACGCCTAATTGTAAAGCAATGTTGATCAAAATTTAATTCAGAATATAAAGGTAGCATATAGAAAGCAGCTATTGACCCACATTCTACTGAAAGATGATTAAAAACAGTGCAGCAGTCTTAAAAAAATATTTAAAAAAAGTTGGTCAATATTATGACCAGAACTGGCATCCCAATGGAATAATGAAGACCTTATACCACTTTCCCAGTTACGTAAACAAATTGACTCGGATTCTTCGCTTGCTGATTTAAATAGGATTCATGGCATGATAAAAATAACTGATCCGAATGGTGACACATCCATATATGAAATCAATAAATGGGCAATTGATCAAAATGAAGTCTCCTACGACTTTTCTGATTATGAAATTATTTAGTCCGCTTTACAAATCCAACAAAATGTTACTGAAGCTGAAGAGGAATACAGTGAAGATGAAAATGTAAACAAAGAAGTTTCAAAAATTTCAAACAATGAAGCAAGGAAGATATTTGCCAAGGGCATTCAGTGGGCCGAACAAAATAATGCATCTCAAATGGATATCCTTCTTCTAAAGAGGTTACGCAAAAAAGCTGAAAAGATGTTTTTATATAAAGAAACAAACAATTAATTGCGTTCATATATCTTACATACGTACATGTATACATTTAAATTATTACTTCTATTTGTAATACGGTTTTGAAAAATTTCGGTTGTCCATTGTATTTAATTTTTTCTCTATAGTCCGGACATTTCGCTATTCCGGACAGGGTAGAAACCTTATGGCGTGCATTTTATTTAAAAGGATTCATAATGTTAGCATTGTTTTTAATTTAAACAAACTCCGTTGAAAATTGAACAACGTGACCCTTATCCAGAATTTTGGTACAATATTTAGGCTTAAAAAATTCGTTAGAATTTTAGGTTTTCAGAAAATGGATGGTGCGAAGTCCTATACACAAATATTAAGTAACAAAAACACGTGCATTTAATTATTTCGTTCTTCCCTATATTCAAACCGTTATACTCTATAGATATAATGACACCATCAGCTATACCTACATGATGTTAAAAGCTCGTTATGTCACTTCGCTAGTGTAGGTATTAAAATATATTTTAACCAATATCAATAACTTTCTGCGAAACATAATATTTGATTTATAAAGTAAAATTTCAAACAAAATTAAAATAAAAAACGAAATAAACAATATTTGCACAGCACATATGAATGTCAAAACCAATAGGTAGGATCATGCATTCACTCATCAATATATATTGTAGTATATTCGTACACAAATCCATCCCAGATTATTATGATTCACAAACAATTAAAAATCCAACAACAGCCATTAATGACGCAAACCTGAACAAAAAGTCATCAATATTTCAGCCACATGATGTGGACATATTTAAAAGACAATAAATTTCAAATTGCCATTGCATAGGATCGTCGTCGTCGTCGTACAATATAAATGACATATCCTTTTGCCGACACGATATGATGTGGATTGGATGTCCCATCGCAGTTGACCATCTCCCATCATCCACCCAATGTCCCTCCGCAGTACAGAACTGATGAAGTCTGCTCTGCTCTGCTGTGTGCTGTTAAGCGACAGCAAGGCACTAGGCAGGCACCGCACTGTCTCCAACAAAGCAACACGATTGATACAAATCCATTTATCACATTCAGGTCGTATATTATAAATATATTGTGTCCTCGTGCAGGACCTGCCCTCTCTCTCAAAGCCATGGACTGAACATGGACAGCCTAATTATCAATGTAAATTCTATTCCCGAAGGTACGACGCGACGGACCGGATTTCCATCAAGTTCAAACAATAATTTCCCGTTTGTAGATGACGATGACGTCCCGTCCACGTCCAACTTGGAACAGGATATCATAACACAATCATATCATATGCAGCGTGTCCTTTGCTCTGACTCTGCTCCGCTTTATACTTTGCCGTGTTATGCTGTGCTCAGCTCAGCATTATCACGGTTATGCCCTGCCCAGCTGTTCGGGATATTTGCGGCAACGTGGTCATTTCTGAAAGGCTGCATGGAGAGCGCTTGAACAGGACATTGAATAGGGACATCATGTCACACCAAGCGTATATTCTTGCTGTTTTTGTTGTATAATTCAAATCGCATTTGCAGAGGCATTGTCGTCGAATAATTGAAATCGACCCGTGATTATTATTTTATTCGTCATCCTCGCATCGTCAGAGTCGCAGTCAGAGTCAGAGTCAGTGCCTGAACTGAACCTGAGCCAATGTTATGCTATTCACGGTTCTCTTGTCATATGTGTTGACCGTGTCCTGATGAATTTGAATCATAAATGTCTCCCTACCACTTTAACACCCCTCCACGCCGCCCTCACTAACGCACAAAGCCCAAAGACACTGCTGATATGAACTGCACAATGACACCCAAAGCTATATCAATGAACACACAATGAACAACAGGGATTTTCATTAGCTTTTCCCTTTACCTATTCACAGGGCGGGCGACACCGTCCGTCGTCGTGAAGCCGGCTTGGCTGTCGGAAAGCACTCAACTTTAGGTAGATATCTTTTTATGATGCAGGGGTTCATTTTCAACCCTTTTGCCATTCTCACTGTCATATGCCTGCTTCCTGGATCAGAACTTTCGTCGACTCATATTTATGTGTCCCTTGGAACTACATCAGCAGCCATTATCACATTTTTTCACGGTAACTAAATTTATTCACCTTTGTGAGTTAGCCATACCCAAAGCCATATCGTTATGTGAATATAGTGGCACACTGGTTTTTGGATTTTGTATGCGATGTGTGGGTAAATATACAAGTCAGTCTTTGCTCATGTAAACTGCCTGTGCTTGCGAATGTCAAGACTGAATTTCGCCACAAGGTTTTTTAAAATAAAAACATGTTTGGTATTGTGATAGCTTTTTCGAAGAAAAATCTTTACTTATCGAAAGTGATGTGTCCTGCCACTATTTTTGTACACGATTTGAAGATAAATTTTCTTATCTTAACCTACTTCCATGGATTAAAATAGAGACAAAGCTTATAATGTGTTCTGTGGTTTGTCAAAAACTCAAATAGTACATTTTAGAATTTTAATAAGTTTTCAAATGTAGCCCACTACGTTTTTCCACAAATTTTGAAGTGGTATACATAATTATTACTTTGATTTTTGTTTTTGGCCTACATCCATCATTCATTCCGTTTTAATTGAATTTTTAGTTTATGTAAATTCGTCTTCAGTACGCGTTAGAATTTGGAATACGAGCGAGTCAACTGTTTTTTAATCTTCTCTATTAATTGTAGTTTTTCACAGCAACGAATCATTTTTAAGCTCTTTCATCTAATAAGAAACTAAAGTAAAATAAACTAGGTATCGCAATAGTTCGTAGAGCACTAAGGCTCAGTGAGTTACAACTTTCAACCATTCCTATGTTCGAGTCATGTCAGAGATCCTTCATCCTACAATTTAATACCGAATTCAAATGGCTAATTTGAGGAAGCACTTTTCATGACAGGAATTAATCTTAGAGGATTTGTCAATTGTGGTTAAGAGTTTTAATAATCGGATATATTGGATAACGCACTTCTGCTATCAGCTTTGCAGCATATTATTAAATGGTTCTTATTGGAAATAGAGTGCCCGAATTTAAGCAATAGAATAAGTTGAATTTTACATTGTATCTTCACCTAATAAAGCCTTAAACTTGATGATGACTTTTGACTTAAATGTGTATATAGGAAATGGCATTATAATTCGCCAGACCTGTGACGTGGGCAGTTCTTTGCAAAATGTTCTAATATCTTTGTTAACGAATTATCGAAGATTGCACTTGCGATCCTACTGTCCAATGTCATAAAAACTCAGGAAATTTTTTTGAAGACCTAAAGCTTCTTAGTATCCGTCATGGGTCTACTAGTGACCTCAGGGCACTTGAAATATAAAAAGCAATTGATAAAGTTTAGCATCAAACTTATGGAAATTAGTATCGGATGGGTTCGTGATTGATAACCCTTGATCTTGATCTGTTCTCATAATTTAACTCAGCATTTCAGTTTTCTTTTTATATTAACAGCCCTACTCTTCAGATTTTATTCTGTTACGATTATTTATTTTGAGCATTGCGACGGAAGCGAAGAAGATAGGTTTAGTGGTCAATGAGGGCAAGATCCAGTATATGCTGTCATCAAAAAAGGAGATTCAACAACGACGTCTTGGACAAAACGTCATCATGGATAGCTATAAATTCGAGGATTTTAAAGACTTTGTCTGCCTAGGAACCGCTATAAATACAGACAACGACACCAGCGCTGAAATTAAACGAAGAATAACTATTGCAAATCGCTGCTTCTTTGGACTTAGAAAACAATTGAGAAGTAAAATCCTCTCTCGAGCATCTAAAATCACCATCTATAAGACACCCATCATCCCGATTCTCATTTATGGCGCTGGACCCTGTCAAAGAAAGATAATAGCGTCTTAGGATGCTTCGAGAAAAAAATTCTTCGGGTGATTTTTGGTCCCGTACGCATAGATGCAGAATGAAGGAGAAGATATAACTACGAACTGTACGGGCTGTACAGTGACACTGACCTAGTTAGCAGAATTAGAGTCCAACGGCTCTGGAGACAGCTAGCTAGGGACTGAGCCGGCTGAAGACGCATGTTGGTTGAGGCCTAGGTTCGCCCTGACTGTAGCGCCACCTTAAGTAAGTCAAGTAGAGAATAATTCTCTAACCGTACTAAGCGAATGTTGAATTCTCTATCACACTCTGTATTTCCCTGTTATGTCAATATTCTTGAATTCAAAACTAATATGCACCGAATAAACTCTCTCTCCCTTTTCGAATTCTATAACTCTGGGTGTTTGAAACAAAAAGAATTAACATTGATTGAAACTACATCTAACGCTCTGATAATTTTAAAATATTGAGCTTTTTGACTTTATTATAACACCTTTTAAATAAGATCAATTAATTCTGCATGGGATTTTCAAAAATTGAAACCTATTGATCCAATATTTTATAGGCATTTCGGTAACATATTAGGTAAAGAAGAGGCTTTTTAAAGTTTTGAATGATTTCAGCATTTCACTAACATTTCTAACTATTTCGTTTGTAGACATATTCATTGTCGATGGGGCATTACTTAATTATCGAGCAAGGGTTCATCTTCTCATGAGAAAAATTAACTCAATCGCTCAATTGGTTACCTACGCATCATTGGTAAACAAAAATTTTGAAGATTTCAGATTGAATGATCTTTCCATCGATCAATTCAAATGTCTGTTATATGTTACTGGACTACAAGCTGTTTTGAAATTCGAACAAGATTATTAGAATCGCTTAAAGATAAAGAAAAAGCAAAAACCATTATACTAGATAAATAAATTTCTGAAGCTCATCGATACATCAATCTTAAAAAGGCTACAGCGATAGTTGAATTCGAAAGTGAATTCAAATGAAGAAGATGTTCAACAAAAGAAGTCTAATTTTAAAGGTAATCGAACACAGTTTTTCAAGAAACGATCTTTTCAGAGCAATGCAAATCAAACTGCTGTGAATTGTATTGAGCATTTAAACAAGCGGAAATATATCACAGTTCATATCAATGATGTTCCTAATGCTAAACATATCAAGGTTACACCTATAAAGCTTCAAATAGACACAGCATCAGATATCCGCATCATTAGTCAATCAGTGTGGAACAAATTACATATGTAGGTAATTCAATATCATGCTTAAGGCAAAAAGCCAAGAGTGCAACACGTCACAACATCAAAATAATGGATCCCTAATTTCACTTGTAGAATTCGTCTTCGTTCTGGAGAGGGGTAAATCAGGAAAAGCTTTTAATAGACATTGATCTGAACTTGTTCGAAATTGATTTATATCACAGTTTCAATCTTTGGAACAAACCATTTAGCAATGTGGATTGCCAGATTAGTCACACTCCACAAAATCGTGATGCAGCCATTGCTAGTATTCGCCAAGAATACAATGTTTAATTCAGTTATGAACCATCATGCGTCAAACTCAGAGTTCGGCTTTATCTGAAAGCAGGAGCAATTTCAGCCCTTAGAGCAAAGAGATCTGTGGCATATTTTGTCATACCATTTATTGAAAAAGAACTGAAGCGTCTTGAATATCTTGATATCATAACAGCAGTTGACTGAATGGGCAGCGCCAATCGTAGCAGTAAAAAAACAAAACGGTAACATCAGAATTTAAGGAGATTTCTTTTCTGGCCTTAACGATGTTCTAGAACCACATGAGTATAATCTTCCAAAAAGTTGTTATATTAACAATCGTCGATAGTCAGCCTGAAATTTGGCCAAATTGTCGCATTGACTACTAAAAAACTCAATATGACAACCTTATTTTTAAAAATTGACTACTGGATAGTCTATAGAACAATTTTTGATTGTCAAATTTGGGTAATCAATATGACAACAAAAGGAGTCAATAGAATAACTTCAACAACCGAATTGTCATATTGACAACCCGAAATCGACTATCGTGGATTGTTATATTGACTACCGAGTAGTCAAATTAGATTTCGGGTTTTCAACAAAAATTGTCATATCGACTACCGCAGTTGTCCTGTTGACTACCGCAGTTGTCATATTGACTACCGAAGCTGTCAAATATTTTCAGTCATATCGATTTAACTCACGCTTATTTCCAAATACCAGTTTCAGCTGAGTCAAGAAAATTTCTGTCTATAAAATCACACATAAAGAGCTGTATAATGTCAATTGTCATATTGACAACCGCAGTTGTCGTATTTACTACCGTTGTTGTCATATTAGTTAATATGACAACCGGAGTTTCAAATTCCTTCAACCAAAGTTGTCATTTTGACTACCAAATTATAAAACAATTTCGGATCCCAAAATTGACAACCGAAAATTGTTCAATTGACTATCGCAGTAATCCGCTGAAATTTGATTACCAAATAGTCATATTGACTACCAAAATAGTCAATCGGATAACTTTTTTCGTTCTGTGTGGGACACATAATCGACAAGAACGGATTACGACCAGATCCAGCGAAAATTATTAAGATTCAAAACATGCCAGCCCCGCAAAACTTAACGCAACTCCGATCTTTCCTTCATGGCAGCAATGATTTGACAAATTCAAGGAAATTCTTTAATCAGACTTACTCCTTACGCATTACAACCCAGATTTGCTAATTAAAGTTGCAGCTGATGCGTCAGGTGAAGGTATTGGAGCATTGTTTGCCCACATTTTTCCAAATAGAACCGAAAAAGTAGTAATAAATGCAGCAAATCCTTGACTTCATCTGAAAAGGAGTAAGTACGGTAAGACAGAAAGGTATACCTCAGTTAATACCGCCAACAGACTTCAAAGATGGATTTTGATGGATTTTGAAATTCAATACGTATATACAAAAGAATTTGGATGCATAGATGTAGATGCGTCTTATTGAATCCTAATCAAAGCCTGAAGACGCATGTACAATTTCAGAAAATAAAATGGCAAAGAATTTCATTGAACAACTAAATAATGAGTTTTTCCAAATTCAAAAGAATTCGTCATTAACAATGATTCAAAAGCTTAGTAAAATGTTTTCGCGATTTGGAGACTGCCAACAAATTCTGTCAGATAATGGATAACAATTTACAAGCTCAAAATTCCAACAGTTTCTTCAATCAAGAGGTATCCAACATACGCGTACCCTTGATCTAATGGACAACCGGAGCGTTTTGTTGATATATTCACAAGAGCCTTGAAAAAACTTCATCACGAAGGGATCAGTCTAGAGAACTTGGAAACATTTTTGCAAACATATAGATCAACACCATATAATATTATAAACAGTAAATCATAAGCAGAACTTTTTCTAGGAAGGAAGATAATTGTTTTTTGTTAATTTTTACAAAAGAAATAAAAACCATTGGATTCCTGGGACCATCATTGAACGAATAGGTTATGTTAATATAATGTATTAACACAGTTTTCAAGTTGTTCCAGACTTATTCGCTCACACGCAAACCAGTTAAAAACTCGCCATGTTTCTGATAACACCAATAACATTAAAATACAAATTTCAAACAATTTGAACTACATTCTTTATGAATTCGATATCTTACCATCTGTATCAAACGATGCAATGGCACCTTATATTGAGGATCAACAAACATCACCATTAGTGTTGAGCCCGCTGATACAAGAGATTTAATTCAACCACAAAATCTACCAACTTCAAGCTTCAGTCCGAATTTAATTCCAATACAAAATCTACCAACTTTAAGCTTTAGCCCGAATATTCAATCTACTAGTAAAACCATTCCTAGAGTTACAAGACATGAAGCTAGTAGAAGCGAAAGAGTTGTTCGTTCTCCAGCTTGGTTCAAAGAGTTCAATATATTTTAAATAAAAGAGAAGGTGTTGTCAATATAGAAAACACTGTTTCACGTAAATAAGCTTTAAAGTTTGTCTCAACTGATTCCAGAAGAAAACTCTATGGACGATAAGAAAATGAAAAATCTTTCGCTTCTTCTGTTTATTTCTTGATATTCTCTTTCCAGCTCATACATTGAGTTCAAAGAACCTTTTACGGAAGTCTACCTTACCAAAATAGACTTAGTCCACATATATACCCCGCAACAGCATCCTATCTAGCTGACAGCCCCATCGTAATCTATACTAGTTCTGTCACTAGCGAAATCCACCTTGACATCTGATGAGACCCTTACCCTTTTTCGTATACCATACTATATACCTTTATGGTCCCTTACGATAAATTTTATTAATCATAATTTTGCAAACAAAAATGTATATTCCAAAGCGAGCCAAGACCAACTTCGACCATTAATCATTTGACTTCATATAGGTATACGTGTCCAAAAATTTAAGGGCTTGGTTAGGATTCCCCATAGCCTTCCAAGGGGGTATATAAACTCAGCAAGAAAAAAAATCATCCCTCGGCTTCAAGCGAGGAAAAGCTGTGTGTTGGAAATTTTTGAAAAGTGTAATTTATAAGGAAGGACTGGCGGCGGCGACGGCGACAGCGACGCACGGCGGCAGTGGATGTGGCGGCGCGGCATAGTGGTGGCAACTCCGACAACACAGACGGCAGACCCTATACCGAAATTCTTCATCACCAAGAGAAATATAGACAGAGAGACACACTATAAAAAAAGGAGGAAAGGACACACCATAAGCTTCGTCACGTGGGATAGGAAATCGTCCTTTTACATGATGATACATATGCCATAAGGCATACGTTCACATAGCACGAGTGGGTTTTATCTACTACTGGGGGTGATTTTTTGAGTCACGAAGCATTGCGGTAGTGAAAGATGAACTAAAAGTTTATCATCATGACTAAATTTAAGTTGACTGTTAGATAGAGGTATGTTGTGTGTTAGATATGTTAAATGGTATGTAGGTAGGTATGCCATCCTGAGTCCGTCGTAGTGTCGTCGTTGTCGTCGTCACCATCGTCGTATAGGTTGTTCTTTATATGAAAAGTTTTTGAAGCGAGCGGGTAGAAGAATAATGGTTGTTTAGCTAGTTTAGCTGATGGTTTAGCATAACTACCTTTTAGTGGCATTATGAAATAGCTTTCAGCTATTACTTAGTTATCTATCAAGTAAAACGCATGCATACAATGTATTTATCTTGTTTTATAGGTCAGGCTTAGAGCTCTATATACTCTCTGTCCCCATATTAAAGAGAAAATGAGGTTGTAAAAGTTAAATAAATGTTTTAACATTTTAAATTATAATAAAATGTTGCGTTGCGTTGTGTCGGTTTTTTGGTTATGGTTTATAATTAAAATTGACACTTTAGAATATACCTCTACTCATATTATGACTCATTATGGTGCGGCGACGACGAGGATCATAAACTGGGGGACTTTTGTAATAGTTTTAATAGCCAAACAATTCATTAACGTTTACCTCTATTAAAAATGTTTTCGCGTATTTGTGTCTCCTAGATTCAAAAACGACGTATTCCACTTTTTCTAGTTTTGAGATAATGAAAAAAAACGTTTGTAGAGACGAGGCCTTAGTAAAAGTAGAAATCGATTTCTTTTTATGTTTCATCTTATATCTTCAACGCTTATTGCTTATCATTTGGCTTTGGCAGTCCAAACGTCTTTGAAATATTTAACAATGCATTTTGGAATAGCGTTGTTTTGAAATTCATTGAATGGAATAGATGCATTTTGAAATTTTCTTTTCGGAATAGTTTGTTTTTGAAAATGAAACACATATAATTTGGTTAATTTTTTTATATTTTTTCAGGTTAAATAAGTAATTTAAAAATTAAAGAAAAACATTAACAAAATTATTAATAATAATAAGAATAAATTAATATAGTTGAAATTAAATCCTGATGGCTACATCCGGTGCGTGAGGTTCACAAATTGGGTCACCTTCGATGTTGTCTTCAACATGAGTTTTATTTACTTCGATAATATCCTTATAAAAATTCAGCAATTGTAGGGATTTCCAATTGCATCCAAAGTGTTTTTGGAGTAAATTATCAACGTCATTTAGCTTTGCATCCTTTAATTTTACACCTAAAGGGAGTCTTTTTGGAGCCATGGAAGAAAAAAGTTTGCCCTTCTTTGTGTTTGGTTTTGCTTCTCCAATATCTGACTTATAAAAGGGTTCACCCCGAACGCCAATTAAGCCTAGTTTTCCTCTTTTTAAAATAAATCTTTTTGATGCGTTGAATTTAAAATGCCAAGCGGATGGTGGCTTTGTAAATTTTAAAATTTCATCTTTAAAGTCTAAGACCGGACATTCATCAGATCCCAAGTTCAGTACAGTTCCGTGTTCCTGGTAAATGGACAAATACTCATCAACAGCCACGATGGTTTCCTTAGTTTTAACTTTTTTCTCGATTTGAGCAAACACTCTATCAGGTGGTATGTAGGAGTGCCCAGGAATGGGGAAAATCAATTCGACGGAGTTAATGTGACGTGGTGCTCTATTTGCCAGCCAGTACTCACACATACCTATCATAATCGAGTTTTTATTCTGCCCACCACATCCATCAGCAACCAAACGAATCGTTTTAATGCCTTCCAAATTTGTAAAGCAAAGCTGGTGAAATACAGCAGATGCAATTTCGTTTGATCCTTTGGGTCTGTTGTTTTCCGTCCAATAGTATAAAAAAACATTTTCTTTGGTTAGAGATGAGTGCGAATTACCTACGACGAGACCAAAAAGATACAGATATATCTGCCGACTATAATAAGCTGCTTGGTCAGAAACTTTGGGAAGTGTCATATTTTTCTGACAGTCGAAAGACATTGTCAACAAATCTTCTCTTTCCTCTCTTAATAGGTCAAAAAATGCTTTTCCCCGCAACTTATGGATCCGAAGTTTTGTCATTAGTTGAACCTTTTCTTCATCTTCTCTTTCAATTTTTAAAAGTTCCTTAATTTGAAGACATGTCGAGCAGACATCTGATGAAGGGGGTTTAAAACCAAGATTGAAGCATGTGTTGAAAACCATACGAAAAAAGCTTAACTTAGCTTGGTTGAGTTGATGGCTCTGATTGAAACCTTTCCACATTTTAGTAATGGAAAGATCGCCAGGTAGGTACTGTCGTTTTGCGGTTCTACTCCTACAATAATGCACTTCCATGGTTTTATATTTTTTTATAAACTTAATTATGAGTTCCTTCGTCTCTCTTAGCTTAGAGCTTTTGTGGTCACCACCACGTTTCTCCGAAGGAACTGATCCTGTTTTGAAATTATTATTGCAAATATTTCTTACTCGACTGGCTGTAACTCCAATAATATTTAAAAAAGTCTTCTGGCAAACTTTAACGGTATGCTTTTGTTTTGTTCTGACAACATAAGTTACAGAGAACTGTTTCCTTGGCCCTTTCTTCAAATTTCGGTCCGAACGTTCAGGCTTTTGAATGTTGCAATAGCTTAAAATAAATGCATCCTGGGAAACTTTTGAGGGTATTGTATAAAAGCCATTTGAAAAATATAATGCATCTGCTGTTGTCAATTTTCTACATTTATAAGATCCACCTTTATGGTTGCATGTAGGCATTATTGGTAATTGTTTCCTTTTGTACCTACATAGTGAAGAAAATGAAAAACATGCTTTATTTTGCCTTAAAAGATTTACTTACCGCTCTACTTTAGCTAGCTGACGCTTTGTATTTTCTTTATTTATTTTTTTTTGCGTGGATATGCTGTAAGAACAGGTGATTCGATCGATTCCATACTGACTTTTTATAAAATTGCATCCGCACTTAATAGCTTTATAGATCGAGCTAAACATGATTACTAAATCCATGCACAATATTTTGACAGCAATTGATTTTTGCACCAAAACTTGGAATACATATGTTTTGATTCAAAAAAAAAAAAAATTTGAATTTACTCTGGAATAGAGCTACTTTGTTTCAAAACAGGAATAGAGTCGTTTTGATTCAAAAATGCCTACGGAATACGTTGTTTTTGATTCTAACCCTAGTATTCAAAACAAAATATCTTTGGAATAAGAACACTTTTGAAAGTTTCAATCACATTGAAAGATAGATTTCAAAAAAATGAAGAAAACTGCGTCGTTAACTTTGTTTTCTAGAAAAGTGGAATACGTTGCTTTTGATTTTAGGAGACACATTTAAATGCATAGACATTACTTTTTGTTGACGACATGAATTTAATAGAATTAAATATAAAATGACTCGGAATGGAATCTAGTATTAGTTTATAATATAGTTATTAAGTTTTCGCAACTATAACTTACCGCTCTATGTTTTCTTATATCTATTATCATAACAATGAATAGCTCAAAAATTAAAAAGAAAGGTTTCAATTTCATAAAAAAAATCAAAACTCACCTCCTCCCAACTTCAAAATTACAGTGACACCTAATGAAAAACGGGCAAACGGGATAATATTTCTGAAGTATCAGATAGTCAAAAGTCGTATAATGTCAGAATCACAAAGAGTAAAAACAGCCATTTTGTGATTTAAGCTTAAGTAAAATGGTGAGATATGAATTATAGAGCCACTTGTTGACAAATTTTTTGTCAAAAAATTAAAAGGGATAAACTTGACAAAACTGGTTCTAGTAGTCAGAGTTAAAAATATTTTTGGTAAAATAACTCAGTTCACCCTTAGATTACATGATTTTGTCAAGAATGGAAGGGATGCAAAGGGTAATTTGTCATGGCAGTTAACAGGAAGTACCCATGAAAAAAATTAAGGTAGCACAAACATGGATTACCTAGGGTTGTAGTCAAATCAAAAATTTCGTTCGATTTAGAACAATACCGACTGCACATAAAAACGAACATAAAGTCGTTCCAACCCAATAATGATGTTTTGTTTTTCTTTATAAAATAAAAAAGAGGCTGGGATGCGACCCACGCTGATAACTTCCCATCCCGTCTATCTATTTGTCTTGCTTAAAAGTTTGTCTATATGTACTCGTACTATTTTTTGGAGATTTTATTTTTTATGAAAAAACGGACTGTTCGATTTTTATATAAAAATTACTGAATATCGAAAACAATATTTTCTGTGATATACTCGTAAAATAAGTTTGAAGCCAATATTTTTAATTTTTGAAAAGCTATTTGAGTCGAAAGTAAATTTTTACCAAGTTTTAGTATTATTTTTTTTTTAGAGTTTTATTCGATATCCAAAATTTTATGGAATGTTAAAAACAATATTTCTTATAAGTAAAAATTAGTTAGATTTTTGAAAAGATATTTGAGCGAAAATCATTTTTTACCAACTTTTGTTATATTTTTTTTCGGTTTTTAATTTTTTGTAATAAAACTGTCAATTCGATTTTTTTCAAAATTTTACTGAATGTTGACAACAATATTTTTTGAAAGATAAAAGTAAATTAAAGCCAATAAAGTGAGGGCTACCGTGAGATGATATCCGACTTTTTTTGCCAAAAATGCAAGGGCTTGACTTGCATGACATGTTGTTTCAACAAGACGGTGTCACATGGTACACAGAACACGCAACGATAGACTTACTTTAAATATTATTTATTTAATTATCTAGCTTAATACAAGATATCATAACTTAACTTAACTTAACACTAGCTTAACATTTTTATTTTGTCAGTTCTTGTTATCAGTTTTCAACATTAATTCATGTGGGCCCTAAGACGAAACGTCTTTGAACATTTTTATTTCTGAGTGAATGGTTTTCATAAAAGGGAGACCATAATTGGCATGCATATTCAAGATGAGGACGGACTAGGGAAATGTAAAGCGCTTTAGTTACATAGGGGTTGGAAAATTCTTTTGACCATCTTTTAATAAAACCGAGAGATCTATTAGCTTTATTAATAATTTGGTCAAAATGGGACTGGAAATTCAGGTGTTTGTCACACATTATACCTAGATCTCTAATAGAATCGACTTCGTTGACGGCGTCATTAAGAAAGTAGTATACTCTATGAGATGGGATTTGTTTGCCCGAAAGGTTCATTTGTTTACATTTACCTACATTTAACTCTAAGAAATTATACATGCACCAAACAAAAAAGATATTAAGATCATTTTGTAAAAGTAAGGAATCAGATGGAGTAGAGATAATCTGAACAATTTTGTTACCATCCGCAAACATTAGGATATTTGAGTTTTTTAATTTAAGACAGACATCGTTAACAGAAAAGACGAAGAGAAGGGGCCAAGGTGACTACCTTGTGGGACTCCAGAAGTTGCATGTATCGGACTATAGACTGAGTTACGGAAAAGGACTCTATAACTTCTATTCTCAAGATTGGAGCTTATCCAGTTTATAAATATAGATGGAAAGCCTAGAGCTCTTATTTTGAGACAAATTATCTTATGGGATATTTTATCAAAGGCTTTGATGTAATCAGTGTATACAACATCAACTTATTTGCCGTTCGCAAGGGCTGACAAAACTTAGGATATAAATTCAATTAAGTTATTCGTAGTGGATCTACCTTTAAGAAAACCATGTTGAGCGGAAGAGAATAAAAGTTTGCAATGGAAATAAACGGAATCATAAAGTAAGCTTTCAAAAAGTTTTTTGAATGCATGAAAGTTTAGCAATAGGTCTATAATTGTTAATTTCAGTTTTATTGCCTTGTTTATGAATGGAAAATATAAATGAATCTTTCCATATATGAGGAAACACACCTTGGGAAAGAGAGAGTTCAAAGAGTACAGTTAGAGGCTTTGACAGAGAATGCATTCATTTTTTTTGAACAACTGATGGGACGCCATCAGGACCAGGGCTAAAGTTTTCTTTGAGGCTTACGATTTTGGCAAGTACCATTTCTTCAGTTACTGTAAACGATGAAAGGGAGGTTTGAGTGCAACCATCTAAATAACTGAAGTAGTGTGGGTCAAGATCATGCAGATGTTCAGTATACAATTTGCTAAAGTAATTTGCAAATAGATTTGATATGGTTGTTGGATCAGAGGAGATTATGTTGGAGAAACTTATTGAAGGTGGAAACCCATCAGATTTTCGTTTGACATTTATAAACTTGAAAAATTTCCTTGCATCAGGAAGAAGGTTATTTTCCATTTGGTTAAGGTATTGGTTAAAAAGGGATTCCCTTAATTCAGAGAAAGAATTATAGGCGATAAGATAGTTGTATCAGATTTGGACCATAAAAAGATCTTCCAAAGCTTGTATAACGGGTATTTCTTAGGCTACGGAGCTCGCTGTTGTACCAAGGGGGAGCAGAGGTGAAATCTTTTCTACGAGAGAACGGTACTGATTCTTCAACACAGTACAAAAGAATGAAATAAAACCAATTTGTAAGGGACTGAACTGTTAAGTGGAGGGATCTTAATTCGGCTGAGCTAAAAAGATTGTTAAGTTTGGAGAAATCTGCTCTACGAAAATCATAACAGTAATTTTCCATTTCAAAAAAGTTGTTTTCAAATTCAATAGGGAAGAAAAGATTATAGCGATAGAGATCCAAGGTTGAGAGAAGCAGAGGGCTCGGGGAGACAACACAGTTATCGCAATCAGATGAGAATATGAGATCGAGGTGTCTCCCCATAAAGTTTGCTACTCCATTTAGTTGAAAAAGACCACAATCAGACAGACGATCAATGAACAGCGATTCAGATGCAGAGGAGATGTTAGTTGGAAAGAAGGATGTCTGATCATCTGAGGTGGACCAATTGAGATGGGGAAGATTAAAATCTCCAAGAACGATGATTAAATCATTAGGTTGCACTAGTTCAAGCAGATAATCAATGGCATTAACAGCGGCTTGGTATGCTTTAATTTGTTGGGCTGGTCGAATATAACAACAAAAGACAAAAAGACAAAACTTAGGGAGTGAAACCTTAGCTGATACACCTTCAAATTCGATTGAAGTGGGAATACGGAGTAATGAACTTTAAAAATTACTAGCGATAGTTAAAAGCACACCACGACCGTGTGTATTACTCCCACATTCCACGACATCCATTCGATAGATGGAATAGTCGTTAGTGAAGAGTTCAGTACTAAGGATATTAGGTGTGAGGTTGGTTTCGGTAAGGGCAAAGATGTCATAAGGAAGGTTTTGGGAGTTATTAAAGACGGCAGAAGTTTTAGACCTTAACCCTCTTACATTTTGATAGTAAAGCTAAGACGATAGAATTTCTTCATATCTGCACGGGATTTTTGGATATGAGATAGTCGTTTTGAAGAGATAAAAGACGTAAAATAGGTTAGGTCTTCTCTCACTTTTTGAGGAGAAATTTCAAGGCCATCATGAAATTTCAAGAAAACTTCCATAAGTGCATCACGTTTGGTAGGGAGCCCTTCTTGGGAGATTTAATCCTTAATGTTTGTATTTGTTTTACCTTCAAAGCAAACAGAATCTGGTTTGTCGTGCAGGAAAGCTAGGTAAAGACGAACATTATTGTAGATTTTGTGGTCTCTAAGACGGGACATAACATACCGATCATTAGTATTGGCCTCAGATAAATGTTTAGTTAACTTATAATTTGGAGGGATCATTGGGTTAAGGAATCCTTGAGGTTCTTCGGAAATTGATGAAGAAGAAGTAGGGTTAATGGTGTGAGAATGGATGAAATTTGTATAAGCGGGTGTTTTAGCAGGAGCATCAACCATCGGAGAGCAAAAACCAAGACCCGGATGAGAAGTTTTAAAAAAAAACTGGTTTGGATGGAGGCTTTACAGATGTAGGGGAAGTTTTCCGTTCAAGGAACGAAAGTTGATTAGAGAGAGAAAAGTTTGGAAAGATTTGTGTTTTAAGAGTCCAGTTAGTTTCAATATTTTTTTTTGGGATTAGGTTTGGGATAAGTTGGGGATTAGGTTTAGGATTAGGTTTGGGATTAGGTTTAGGAATAGGTTTGGAATTAGGTTTGGATTTGTTAGACTTAATTAAATTATTATTGCTGCTCATTCTGGAAAGCCGCATTTGACTAATTCGTAAATATCATTTTTGGTGATGAAACATCCAGTTATATTTGGAGGCAATCAGGAACTTGAATCTTCTTCCAGATAATTGAAGACATTCACAGATATTGACACAGAATTCTCGTTTAAAATAGGAACGAATCCATGTAGCATCAGCATATCCGGGACAATTATTAAGCACGAACCATGTATTATTAGCAGATTCAAGCCTGCTTAGTCTAAAATTCCAGTCCGATAACTTCCAGGAATGGCCAAATTTGTTGATTATTTCGTCCTCCGCAATGGTATTCACTAAGGTGGTTTGTGTCAGAGAGTCAGCAGCCAGGTTTGCCGCATGAATTTCATCACGAATGGATACGTTCGCAGTATCATGCGACGGTATGCCGGGTTGTTTAATGATGTCGTAGAGAAGAGATTCAATATTTGAGATTTAACATTTAGGCTTTCAAGCTCGCGGTACACAATCGTATATTTCTGTTCTTGATTGCTTATATCGTAAGCAATAGATATGAGTGCCATTGAAACCCGAGAAAGCATACAATTAATGTTTTCAAATTCGTTAACAAGTCTAACGTTTGTAACTTCACTCATTTGATTGAAGAAGGGGGAGAGCCGGGATGACGAACTTTGCAAACAGCTATCAATATCCGATTTCAGTAGGTTTAACTGGTCAGACAAGTTTAATATGCGAGACACTTTGTACATATCAATCAGTAATGTTCAAAATATGGTTTCCGTTGAAAAATATTGGTTTCATAATTTGACCAGCATGAAATGAATTAAAAACTTATCTTTTTTAAGATCTAAAGCAGGTAAAAATACCGAAAATTTGAAGAACTGAAATAGTTTTTCTATTCAAAAGGTTTTGAACATCTTGGTGGCTGTATCCGCGGTTGCTGTGCTTTGATGAATAACAAAAGCTATTCCCACAATATTTTAAGTTAAACATCGAATATGCGACTGGTCTAAGCTTCCCAAAACTACGCATCTTTCCGGTTTTTAATACAAATAATCTGTTGTCGGGCACTTCAAATTAAACATCTTCAAAACTAATTGGGATACGCTCTGATACTTCTCAAGTAACTTCAATGTTTTATAACCTAAAGTTTAAGTCTTATATTTTATTTAAATGTTTATATCAATAAAATAAAATGCCTTATAAACACACAACTTTAGAATCAGGCCTTAAAATTCAAAATCTTTTTGGATTTATGTTAAAAAACAATATAAATTGAAATAGGGCATAAATGTAAAAACTTCAACATATTACATAACTGAGATCATTCATTCCAATGTATCCACAGTCAATCTCATTAATTAAGAGTAAGAGTTAAGAGTTAAAAGAGTTATCTTTAATGATCACTGATCATATACCTACTGTCCCTTTACTCTGACATCACAATAAACATTGCAACCGCAAACCCCCAAAACCCAAAATAAATACAGTTTCAAGTCACCAACACCTCAAACTATATGGACTTCAAATTTAATCCAGAATTCAATTTCGTTCTTTGATTTATTATAAAAATGACCGTAAAAACTAAATTGACTAAGAAAATAACAATTTTTGGTGGCCTTTTTGATTACCTCTATAAAACTTTACTAAGCATAAAAGCAAGTCTTTGAGGTATTATGTGTGCCATGAATCCTGCGGGGGTTGTTTTGAATTACATTTATTCCATTCCATTTGCTTGTGACATGTCTTTTTTTTTCAATTTTGTGTCAATCTTTGCTCAAAGGATTCGAATTAAAAAAGAAAAAGAAAACAGGAGTTTTTATTTCGTTCTTCTATTTTCTGTTCCACTTCCCGGAATCTCTTTTCTAATGTTCTCATATCGATTAACGTAAAATTTTACTTCTATACCATTTTGGTCTTCCTGCATTTACAAAACGTACATTTTTATAGAACCTACGTAACGCTACGTACTCGTACCACTACACAGCAGGATTCTCAATTCTCCTTCCTTTTAAAAAGCATTTCACCAGACTACCGTACCGCTACACCCCCCATCGAGTGGAACCTATTTATTATCTGTGTCCCGGCGTTGTCCCGGGCACCAGGAGTCTAGAAGTGATATAGGTATTAATTCTACTGGAGTAGGAGAAGCATCATCATCGGATACACTATAGTCAAGGAAAAGTACCAAGCCAACCAAACGGAAGCAGTTGAAATTAAAGGAAACCCATGCTGAAAAGAGACCAAACAAAAAAATAAAAGAAGAAAGAACGAATAAAAAGACGAAATAGAAAAAGATAAAGAAAAAGTCGACAGAATGTGAAAAATCTCCATAGGGAGACGTCATGCAGATGACCATGCCACCAAGTAATATTATTGTCCGGGTCTTGGCCATTCTGAAATAGATTTGTGTTTTCTTTTTCTTATTTGCTCTTCTGGCTCTCTTCTCGGTCTCGTCATTTGGATTAGAGATACTCCACTCGTCCTTTCTTTACTCACAAAAAGGATATTCATTTCAATTCAGGATTCAGGAAGGAACATCACAAAGCTTGTGTTTTGCATACACCTACTACACGAACTCCCACCTTTATGACAGTAAGTCGGTGTGTGGAGACCGTCAAAGGGAAGAGAGTAAGAAAAGAAAAAGAAAGGTGAATGTGAAAAGTATGCTTTAGGAATTTAAATGTGAGTGCGCCTTACAATAAAACTTAATTGAATGTTACAGGTGCCGTTCACAGGAGTTAGATATAAAATTGCTGAGTTGAGTGCGGTGCAAACTTTTCCACAATAAACAACATCCCTACACTACACTTTATACCAAATTCACAATATACACAGTACACACACAAAAAAACACACAACACACATCAGCATCAGGATCAGGATCAGCATCAGTAACTGAAGCTCCCCGTAGATACAGCTGTGCTCAAAATAATAGTTACACTTAAAGAAGCATTTCTTACAATAGACTTGTTTGATTAAGAAAATCAAATTAATGGTAGGATTTTGAAATTTTTGATTTCGAAATTATGTTTAAGCTTTTTTTTTTAAATATACTTACCTGCCTAAGATGGCGCTACAGTCCTGTTCCTAGCAAGATGTCTCGAATTTCGTGCTCCAAGTTTGGTGATGGCACTTTCCACTTGTACACGCTATCTGATCCGGCTTCTTCCTCTACTGCGTTGTCCTGCGGGTGTTGATTCGAGCACATTCCGAGCCAGTGCATTGGTTTCCATGCGCTCTACGTGACCAAGCCATCTTAGTCGTTGGTCTTTTACCCTTCTGGTCTACGTCGCTGTACGGACCGTACAAGAGTTATTCTTCTTTTGATCTAAGCGCTGGTGTTGCTTTCTGCGTAAATAGCAGAGCCTAGGTAGACGAAATCCTTAACTGACTGAGACACCGAAGACCTATTGGACTGGAGCGTTAATGTCCAATCGTACTACTACATGACCTAGCCATATAAGAGGTTGGACTTTAATTCTGTTAACTAGGTCAGTGTCAATGTACAGCCCGTACAGTTCGTCGTTATATCTTCTCCTTCATTTTCAATCTATGCATACGGAACCAAAAATCACCCAAAACATTTTTTTCTCGAAGCATCCTAAGACGCTCTCATCTATCTTTGATAGGGTCTAGACCTCAGCGCCATAAATGAGAGCCGGGATGATGAGTGTCTTATAGATGGTTTTTTAGATGCTCGAGAGAAGACTTTACTACTCAATTGCCTTCTAAGTCCAAAGAAGAAGCGATTTGCAAGAGTTATTCTTCGTTTGATTTCAGTCTGAGTTTATAGCAGTGTTAGGCAGACAAAGTCCTTAACTACCTCAAAGTTAAAGCTGTCCATGGTGATGTGTTGTCCAAGACGTCGTTTTTCACTGTCCTTTTTTGATGACAGCATATACTTGGTCTTGCCCTCATTGAGCTCTAAACCCATCTTCTTCGCTTCCGTTGCAATGCTCAAAAAAATGGGATGGACCTTTGGAAGATTGTGCTTCTAGTATTGACGGTTGAGTTTTGCACAATTCTTTCCAGAACGATTTTGAAGAAGTCGCATGACAGTGCATCACCTTGTCTAAAACCTTTCTTGACATCAAATGCATCTATGAGATCTTTTCCGACCTTGATAGAACAGCGTATATTCTCCATCGTCATTCTGCACAAACGGATAAGTTTGACAGGGATGCCAAAACAAGACACTGCTCTGTAGAGCTCTTTAGTATGGATGCTGTCATACGCAGCTTTAAAATCGATAAAGAGATGGTGGGTATCGATTTGTAGTTGCTGGGTTTCTTCCAATATCTACCGTAAGTGTGAATATTTAGTCGATAATGGACTTTCCTAGTCTGAAGACACATTGATAAGGACCAATCATGTTGTTGACGAACGGCTTCAGACGTTCACATAATACGGCAGAGAGGATCTTATATGCAATGTTAAGGAGACTGATGACTCTGGAGCTGTCGCAATTTAGAATGTCTCCTTTCTTATTTTTCACACTATGCTGAGATTCCACTCATCGGGAATGTTTTCTTCCGACCATATTTTGCAGATGAGTTGATGCATGCTCAATACCAAGTCAGCGAATACTGCTTTGAATAGTTCGCCAGCGAGGCCGCCAGCTTTAGCAGCCTTGTTTGACGGCTGTTGAGCCGGTGTTCCTCTTTCCTTTTCTCCTAATATAAATCTAATGTTATAGCCAGGGCACTCCTCATAAGTTTTGTCCAAGAGCTCGAAGAATATGTCTTTGGTGTCTTCATCTTTCTCCTCTAGGCCATTCGAGCATATTAGGCTTATGTTGTCGAATTTAGCCTTGATGCAGATCGTCGTGATGCACTCGCTAACACTGTTGAAACTCAAGCCTTTTGTTCTCGGTAGCAGTCGCCGTAGTATGCAACGCAGTTAATGGACCTAACATTCCAAGTACAGATCTGAAGTTCGTTGTCCTTATTTCGTTTCCTTGGGTTGTCAATAGTAAATCAGTCCGTATCCGAGTTTTGTTGGCGCTTCTCAACTAAGGTAAATTAATATTGGAATAACGTATTTTAAAATTTGTTGAGAACATACATAGTTCTCGATTTGAAAATCTTTGTCTTAAGTTTGAGGACTTGAAACGTATATTTATGTATGTTCATAATCATCCGTATGGGTGCACATTTCCACAAGACAGATACAAAATAATCTTGGTAGATATTGTCACAGGATAGGATACTAGTAGGATATGATCACATGTGTACACACAAATACCCAAGGATAGCATGGGCTGGAAATGTGTATTCTATTTTATCAGTATCTTATCTCATGTTCCTTAGATTTAAGTACGTATAGAAAGTTGTAAGTAGGTAAAGAACAATTGAGTTGAAATAGAAGCATAGCCGAAATTTTGCCTTATACACAACTTATTGCAAAGGTAAAAATTGCCAAAAGCTAAGTTCTGTTCCTATGATTTTGGCTATAACTGTAGAAAGATGTTTTGAATAATCTAAAGGAGACTATGCTTGTTTTTGTTTTTGTAATTTTTGTTGTTTTTCTCCTTTTTTTTTGTTTTTGTTGATGTTACTGTTGTTATTGGTGATTTTTTGGCTTTAAAAATACATACCAACAACATATTATCCTTTTTACGCAGGATGCATAATAATAAGGCTTTATTTTGTTGTGAATGAAGTGGGGCATGTTAAGTGGGTTTTGTATTGTATATACGCGAAGCATAAAACATCTTAACGAATCCTGTATATAGTATAGTAGGAAATTGTTGATTCAAATATCTATGTATGTACTTTGTACATACGTAAAATAAAATAATAATTTAAAGTGTGCTTAGCGTCAAAGTATAAAAGAAAAAGTCAAGCCAAGTATAAGAGAAGATAATAATATAAGCAGAGCATTATGACAGCGAAAAGTGCTATATCCCTTAAGATGTAAAACTGTTGTTGAAAAGTTTGCGGAAATCTATTTTATGAGCTTTAAAAACAAATTTCTCATTCACAGGATTTTTATAAATGACTCATAAATTATTTGTTCAAATTACAGAATCAACAATTATGTGTTAATAGAATTTCTTTATTGGTTAAGTACTAAGCGTTTAGAAAAGAGAAAAACAAATAGATTTTGAATAGGTTTTAAGTGATAATGGGTTTTCCAAGGGAAGGATTTATTTTGATATTTAAATTAAGAGTATTTTTTGAGTAAGTCAAAGGATGCTCAACATCAACAATAAAAAACGATATAAGCTTAAAAAATTGATCGGTAGTTGCAAAAGTCTCATTTTCGAATAAGTAAGGTATAATCCCACCGCCATCCAGTGCAAGAACTATATCAATTAGTGCCACGTTGAAGATCACTGAATATCTAAGATTCGACGTTGTTGGTTATGAGACGGGTTTGATTCTTGTGTTTCCTGAACCTTAGATAACTTAAGGCCGAAATATGCAAAATACGACGATATGCATTCCAGGCTCAAAGAATTCAGCTGTTATACTTGCACTTCCAGGAATACTTATCAGCAGGGCCAGATTTAGAGGTCCAGAGGCTTGTAATTTATTGTGAAACCAATTAGATTCCATTAGTATGGAACAAACACATATAAATGCAAACGGAAAAAAGAATTATCTATAATCTTAGGGTTAACGAATGGAACCTTTTGTTGAAATCCAGTTCTCGGAGTAAATCGCTTTCAATGCTCAGGAGAGAAAGCTTCAATAGACGGTTTTCTCACATCGTGGATCGAATCTTATTTTTAACTTCCCATAGGAAGTTATTGTAATGGGTCCGATTTGTCAAATTGAAAGTTTTGACATTTCTCGACGTTTCTAGGTCTCTAGAGTCGAAATAAAAGATTTTTAGAAAGATGTCTGTGCGTGCGTGTGTACGTACGTTTGTACGTCCGTACGTCCGTATGTTCGCGACGTTTTTTTCGTCCTCCATAGCTCAAGAACCAGTAGAGATATCGACTTCAAATAAATTTTGTTATACAGATAATAAGGCAGAAAGATGCAGAAAGGGCTCTCAACAAAATTGCGTAGGTGTTTTTTATTATCATAGCAGTTTGAAAAAAAGGTGAAAATTTTGGTTAACCCTAAATATCTTACGAACCAAAAACGCTAGAGACTTGAATTAAATTTTATATAATACCTATATTGTAACGTGATACCAAACAGGTATATTTTTTGAAAAAAAATCAATACAACGGTTTTTTTTAGAAATCAATAAAACTGAAAAAAAAATTTGTCACCTGCAATATTTTACGACTGAAATATGATTTCATCTTTAAAACAATTTTGTGCTACGAAGAATAATGTTTTTGACATATGATAAAATTTTGGGAAAAATCGAATTGACAGTTTTTTATAAAAAATAAAAATCTAAAAAAAACATTACTCAAAGTTCGTAAAAATTGAATATCGATTCAAATATCTTTTCTAAAACTTGAAATTTTGGCTTCAAGCTTATTTTTTCTTATAAGAAATAATGTTTCCAACATTTTAAAAAATGTTGAGAAAAATAGAATTGACAGTTTTTTTACAAAAAATAAAAACCTAAAAAAAAATGTATAAAAGTTGGTAAAAATTGATTTCCGACTCAAATATCTCTTCAAAAATTTTAAATATTTTCTTCAAACTAATTTTATCTTTTAAGAAATATTGTCTTCAACATTTGGTAAAATTTTATAAAAATCGAATTCACAGTTTTTTTTACAATAAAATAAAAACATAAAAAAAAATGTATAAAAGTTGGTAAAAATTGATTTTCGTCTCAAATAGCTTTTCAAAACTTTGAGATATTGGCTTGGATTTACTTTTATCTTTCAAAAAATCTTGTTGTCAATATTCAGTTAAAGTTTGAAAAAATTTGACTTGACAGTTTTTTTACAACAAAATAAAAACCGAACAAAAAATTAACAAAAGTTGTTAAAAAATGGTTTTCGACTCAAATATCTTTTAAAAACTTTATAATAATAGCTTCAAAAAAATTTTATCTTATAAGAAATATTGTTTTCAACATTTGGTAAAATTTTTAAAAAATTCGAATTTTAAGTTTTTTTACAAAAAATAAAACTCTAAAAAAAAAACAATACTAAAACTTGGTAAAAATTTACTTTCGGCTCAAATTGCTTTTCAAAAATTAAAAATATTAGCTTCAAACTTATTTTATTTCACAGAAAATATTGTTTTCAATATTAAGTAATTTGTATATAAATGTCTAACAGTCGGTTATTTCATAAAAAAATAAAATCTACTAAAAATAGTACGGAAATTTGGTAAAAATTGATACGAGTACATATGGACAAACTTTTAAGAAAGACAAATCGACAGACGGCATTGGAAGTTATCAGTGTGGGTCGCATCCCAGCCTCTTTTTTATAATTTTCGTTTTTGAAAATGAGCGCTTTCCATTGCAATTTGTTACCATCAAAACAAAATACATCCTCAATTCAATTTTGAGGTTTGGGAATCTTTTTTTTTCTATGAGTCAATCAAAGACACAAACTGAACAAACTCATTACCAAGATTAGGCTCTAAATTATCCGGATACACTTTCACCAATGTTTCTGTTGCAGCCTGCAAACTTTCAGCATCCATCTTCTCGATGTGATTCACTAATCCAAATTTCGAACATACAGCTTCATAGGCATGCAATCTTTCAGGAAAAGAAACAGATAGCTGGTCAATCACTGGGATGAAGGCGGATACTTTGTATTTTTCCTTGGGTGACAGATTTGCGTCTTGTGCTTTCCCGTAATCGAGCGGATTCAACCTCAAATTTCTCGTTCTGGTGCGGTGCGTGATTGTACATACTAAACAATATGGCACATTTTGTTGGCTGCTTCATCGTATTCATCAAAATCTTTTCGTTTGGATTCCACGAATGATTTCAACTATTCTAGTGCACAAGTTGCCGATTCAAGAATCATTTTCGGGTCTTGCAACATCTTGTTTGTAGCGTTGAATCGCTCCAGATATCGTTCCAAAATGTTGCAAACAAAGCGGTTTCGAGACCACTCATCTTCTGTAGAAGGTGTGTTGCTTCATTCCTCAAGATGCCGTTGACTAAGAGCTCGACAAGGCCAACGAGCGTCGCTAAGCTTTTTCAAGACTAAACATTCGGTTCCGCTCTTTACTGGCTGGAAAAAACTTGTACAAATTCTGCACGAAATCAAAGTATTGAACATCTGATGGACAAATAATCAATAAGTCAATAATAATTGATTTTTCCAAAAATTGAAGAACCGTGATTCTTCATATACAGCAATTAATTTACATGTACAGCTAAGCTATTAAGCGACTCCCTTAAGATGGGTAGTGAATTGGAAGTGCTTCTTATCAGGGCCATTTGAGATTTTGATATTTCACTGATTGCTTGATTGGAGTGAACAAATATGGATTTCTTCCAAAAATTGACATAGAACTGACAAACTCAGATTTCTGTCAAACACTACGGGTTACATCAGCAATAATCTCAGTTGTGTTTAGGCATTGTACAAGGTTTCAATGTCAATACTTAACAGCGCTTACTCGGCTCTACACCTAAAATTTGTGTGCAAGTGTCATTATTTCCGACTGAGAAGTGCTTTTACTTTTTTACTTTTAAAAGAGCTTTAGAATTCAGAACTTTGATTGCAAAATAGTTAGTATATTTGTTAAGAGAAAAATGACAACTAGTTTTTGCGTGTATTTTTCTATTTCCAGTATTTATTAATTTCCCATAGGAAGTTATTGTAATGGGTCCGATTTGTCAAATTAAAATTTTTGACATTTCTAGACGTTTCAAGGTCCCTAGAGTCCAAATAAAAGATTTTTAGAAAGATGTCTGTGCGTGCGTGTGTACGCACGTTCGCTACGTTTTTTTCGTCGTCCATAGCTCAAGAACCAGAAGAGATATCGATTTCAAATAAATTTTGTTATACAGGTAATAAGGCAGAAAGATGCAGAAAGGGCTCATAAGAAAATTGCGTTGTGGTTTTTTTAATATAGCAGTTTGAAAAAAAGGTGAACATTTTGGTTAACCCTAAATATCTTACGAACTAAAAACACTAGAGACTTGAATTAAATTTTATATAATATATTGTAACGTGATATCAAAGAAGTATATTTTTTGAAACAATTTTGTGCAACGAAGAATAATGTTTTTGACATCTTATAAAATTTTGAGAAAAATCGAATTTTTTTGTAAAAAATAAAAATCTAAAAAAAACATTACTCAAATTCGGTAAAAATTGAATATCGATTCAAATATCTTTTCAAAAACTTAAAATTTAGGCTTCAAACTTATTTTATCTTATAAGAAATATTGTTTTCACCAATCTGAAAAAAGTTGAGAAAAATCGAATTGACAGTTTTTTTTAGAAAAAATAAAAACTTAAGAGAAAATTTAACAAAAGTTGGTAAAAATAGATTTTTTATTTAAATATTTCTTCAAAACTTTGAGATTATGGCTTCTTACTAATTTTTACTTATACAATTTAACATTCGGAAAAGTTTTGAGAAAAATATAATTGATGCTCGGTTCTTAATATCTCCCAAATAATTTCGCTCATCCAATTTGTAAATTTTTAAGAAATGCTACTTAAATTTTTAAAATTTGTTTTGTACTTAGAATCTATTTAACAAAATTAGATTTTTAAACAAAACTATTTCCTTATAAGAAAAATACTGTAATTTTAATATTTTTAAGATTAATTCAACTGAAAACTATTTTAACCCAACACGAATATCTACAAACTTTAAAACAAGACAAATCGACAGACAGGATGGAAAGTTATCAATGTGGGTCGCATCCAAGCCTCTTTTTTTGGACAGTATTATGAAAAAACCTGAGCTGTTCTTTTTTGTAGCTCATTTATTTGTCCATGGGAAAAACAGTTACATAACTTTGGTGCGTCAAGATTTCTCATTAACAGGACTGGAACACTAACTTTCAATCTTAGCTTATGAGAAGGCACCTTTGATAATTCCAAAGAATTAGGAAACTCTATGGGTTATGATGTTACTTGCACCGAGTCCATGACGTTGTCTACTGAGAGGTACTCGACGATATCTCCCTCCACATCCGACATGATTAGTTCGTTATCTGTCTAACTACCTTATTAGTTGGAGCTCATATAACCACTCCCGATTGTCCATATTTTTCTTGCAGGTTTGGATAGATTTTGATTTATCTGTGCTACAGACAATTTGACAGAATTCATGACTCAATGTAATCGAACCGTTACAGTCTCTTGTCATACAATATTCTCCGATTTTTAGAAGAGCAGCTGCATAATCTCTTGCTTGGGAATCATTGTTACGCTGTACTCGCATAGTCGTAGGCAGACAAAACTTTTTTACACAGTTTAGAACCACCAACCTTCTCATGATAAGCTGGTTGGTTTTGATGTCTGTCTTTCAGTGTACGATCTAGTGCGTCAACTGATTTTTGTGAGACATTGTGCATTCTTCCACGCTCACTATTTTTGCTGATATTACATACTATCGTTTCCACATGAGCTAAGTTCAACGGCAGTTTTAGAACCGAGTGCGCAGTCCGTCCACCGCTAAGCAGCGTAACTGCTATTCCTGAAACTACTGCTAAAGCACTCCATTCTTTTTCCGAATGTGAGCTAACAATAGATTTAAAAGAAAAGCTTTGCCAGTGCGTCCTGGTGCATCTAAAAATAGTAAACCACATTCTCCGCTGGAAATTTTATGTATAACTGTGTCAAAAACTTTTTTTTGCTCTGAATTTAAAAGTGGAAAATTCTCTGTTATTTAATTTAATTCTCAAACTAAATTCTCGAGGTCAAAAGAAATCATGTCCTTTCTTAAGTCTCACACTATCTTCTTACCAAATTTAATTTTAATTTGTTCTGTAGTTTATAGTTTAGGTGTAAAAGCGGCCGGCCCATCTGAATTTTCCCATAGGAATGTGCCATTTTAAAAGTAAAAGTAAAAAGTAGCCTATATCCTTTATCGGAAACAAAACATCTCCATTCCAAATTTCATGCAAATTGGTTCAGTAGTTTAGGCTTGAATGAGTTAACAAATTTTTTTGAAGACTGCTTCCATTTTATAAGCGAATGTCAAAATTTCAAATATAAGCGATTCTTATATTTAAAAAAATTCTCTCTCACTCTACAAGAGACAATTCGAATATTCTATGGACCAGACTGAACGAATCTTGTCAACTATCTGAAGGAAACTTGCAGTTTTAGAAAACTGATTATGAGAGAATATGATTGAACTAGTAGATATATATTTAAATGTATGTGTTTGTATGTAAAAATCATTATATAATTAAATCTGAAATTTAAAACAAAGTAGACCTATAAATAAGTTGCTAGTCGAGCTGAAGGCAAAGACAAATCTTTTTTGTTTTTTACTTCTGTGAATAATGATATAAACCAGTTGACAACTTGTTTGAAAGATTAGTCAAAAGAAACCGATTTCATTTTCAGCTTCTTAATATCAACAAAAAATCAATTGACCATTACTGCCAATTGACGAAGGCTTCGGTTTTTTAGACAAGAGCATGGTAACCGTAGCAAATTTGATGTGAACCTGTGTATTAAACCTCTAATCTTTTAAAAATCGGACGCAACGAATTCATAATTACTTTTGCATCCCAAGAATATCTATAGGGATAGCAAGATCTAATACAAGATCTGTATTGGACTTAGATTTAAAATCGTCATCAAAATCGCCAGCTGTCATGATCTGTCATGTGAGTCGTATTGATGCTTCTATGTCTACAATTAACTTTCTAATGCTTCTATCCTATGGCTGAGAAGTATTTTCGAATCTTTTGCAAAACCTAAAACTTGTTAAGCTGGAACAGCAGATGTTATCTAATTCATAAGCATTTAATAGGTTTTGGCATCAGGCCTTCTTATCGAAAATGCGTGCTTCCAGTTTTTACGAATCCCTGCTTCATTGGAATAGTAATTACCTTTCGGATCGTTTAATACAAGTATTGGAAGAGTTCAAGTCTGAAAACCAAAAAATAAATGCTGGTGTGCCTTAGGGCTCTGTTCTATCCACAACACTCTTTCTCATTTTTATTAATGATCTCCTGTATGCAACTTATATTCCAAAACATTGTTTCGCTGACGATAGAACTCTTAGCTTTTCATATTCGTTTTTAGACTCACATCCCTCTTCTTCCGATGTGGAACTGCAACGACAAAATATGATAAGTTCATTAAATTTCGACCTAATCAGCATTGTACAGTGAATTTAATGCTTCGAAAACCCAATTCTGTCTTGTATCGTTAAAGCCAGATATACCCTACTTGCAGTTATCCATAGAGACTGAACATCTCGATATTCTCGGTATGCGTATCACCAACCACCTTTTGTGGAACGATTACATGGTTTTCCAAGGCGATGCAAGAAGTTTTTCTCCCTTTCTGATATGGCTGTTATCTACAAAACTTATATACGTCCAAAGCTTGAGTATAACTCTCATCTCTGGGCTGGTGCTCTTGCAACTTACTTAAGCCTCTTAGACAGCATTGAGAAATAGCTCAAGCTCAAGAGAAATAGCCAGCTGCATTCCTCCCTTTAAACAGTTCAACCGTAATGCTCGTCACTATACAATCGAGACCAACTTCGGTCGTACTGTCAAGTACAGAGATTCGTTCTTTAGCCGTACTTCGTGAATGTGGAAGGCCTTGCTACACTCTTTCCTTCCCAGCCATTGTAATATTCAGGATTTCAAAACTAACGTGCACCGACACCTCCTTTAAGACTATTTTTTGTGGGGATATGGTTAAGCTCATGTCAAAACTGACAAGCTTGCTTCAATTGACGCATTAGAAGACAACATTGAATTCGTGAGATACCGGCCGAAATGTTGGAAAGAGTATGAAAAAATTGGACTAAGAGGATGGACTATTTGATCAAGGTCAACATTTGCAGGGAAATAATTTTCAAACATTAAATAATGTGGACCGTACAATGGATTCAAATAAAGATTTCGTGCAATTTTTGAATTTCATTTGTTTGTTTTTTAGAAAAACTTTCTTTTAGCTTTTAAAATATCACCCTTAAAAGGAATAATAAACTTCTTGTTTAAGAAAAGTGTCACAAATGCAATAAAAGGTAACATGTAACATTTCTGTTAATCCCGTAAACTTCTATAAACGTGGGTACTTTTCCTGAAAATTCACTTTTGTTAAAAGATTAACAATACTTACGCTAACCAGCATTGATGACATTCCTTACAATTCAAAATTAAGTGTGAACAAATTGGTCTTAGTAGAAAAATTAAGGATTCAAAGCAAAACTCCTTTCATTGTTATTTTATCACAATCCGCGAACTATTCAAAATAAAAATTGGCTAAACAACTTTTTTCGTAGTATCCTGGAATTGAAACTATTTATTTTGAGTTGCCATGACTTAGTTGGGTTCTATAGATATACATTTTTCCTTAAAGAAAAGTTTCGCGAAACCAATTTTGTGTGGATCTGCAATTGATTTGCACTTTTCAAGTCAATAGCTCAACATTAATTCCCATGCAATGCAAAACTATTTGTTATTTGTTTTACAATGAATTTTTCCTAAGAGAATGTTTTCCTTTTTTCCAAGAAATGTTTGTATATCAAAAAAAGGAGTAAAAACAAGTAAGAATAGTTTGGCTTAGCTGAAAGAGCAACTATTTATCCAAGGATGCAAAACTTTGCTCCCTAGAATCATCAACATTCTTCATGTGTTTCTTTTTAGAATACAACAGGGACTTGAAGTTTTTCAGTTTTATATGTTTGACTTTTTATTAAGTGGAGACTTTTTTGGTAGAACTTTTTGATATACCTTCCGCGTATAATACTCTCTAACTCTTCTTTGTTTGTTGTTGCTAAAAAATCAAACGTCTATTTCAAGTTTTTTGAGCGTTTGTATTCTGAAGTGTAGTGTATCCTTTTTTTGAAGTTCTTCTGTCATCATGACAGCATTTATAGTACTCTCGCGTGCCACATTCGGTGCACAAAGTTTTAAGGGTTTTTGATCTGAAAATTTTACTATTGTGAAAATGATACATTTCATGGTTTAACCAGAGGGTTGCAGCTATTATATTGTGTTTTCTGTTATTCTAATGGGATTTAGTTTTGAGCCTTTGAACCTGCAACTAACTTTTAATTTCTGTTGTTAGCTATTGGCATATGTATTTCATTCATTTGTTTTGGAAGAAATGCTCAAAAGAAAAGTAACAAAATTGTTTTTCCAAAGGTTCAAATTAATAGTAAAGGTTCTGAAAACGGGAATCAAATATGTATTTTATTATTAGCTTTATTTTTCAAACAAGGTTGATAGCTTGAAAATATTGTTATCGTCAAACTGACTTCGCAATGAGTATTGCGTGTCGTATAGCTGCAACAAAAGTCAAACTCTTTATTTATACACACCAGAAGATCAAAGTTTTGGTTGTTTCCATATTTCTGAACCATCATTGAAACAGTTTGAACAATAATTTATACAGAATAAAAATATATGCATAATATAAATTTATTTCAGAACTTAAAATCAAAGATAAGTCGTGGTTTTAATTGAATGCAATGCTCCATAAATCTATAAAATCTATGAAAAAAACTTTTTAAAAGACCAGTGTGATCTTGCTAATTAAAAATGAACCATAGGAACAATTTCTTTTTCAACTAGATCGTGAATTGAAAATTACTATTAATAGCTTACTATCGTTGGTACTCCGTAAAATTTTCCATTAATAATCCAACAATTGCTGCCATTCAAGAAAATTATAAATTATATGCAAAACAGTTCGTTGAGAAATATGGTCGATTCCTGTGTGCCAACAATGTTGTCAGGAATAGAGGGGACCAATACTTTACATGACAACAATTACTCTTAGAGAATTTGTCAATTCCTCGCACGAGGCAATACCCATGAAAAAAAAAACTTTGGTGGCATAGACAGGAATCGAAAGCATGACAGTCCTACGCAATAACCATCACGCCACGGGTACTACTCCGATAGTAAAAACAAAATGTCGGTTTATCAACAATTTCTTAGCAATTCTTTGGCTTGCGACACATATTAACCCCCATGCAATAGTTATTTTATTTTAAATTTTCTCAGGAACTAATGAACCGGTTTCAATAATTTTCTTCTGTGTTAATAATTTAATAATTAAAACTGTCAAAATATTACATGGTTCGATAACTTTAAAACGGGTCATCACTTTTTTGCCAAAAATTAATTGTGTATCTTTCCATGGCTCGAATTGATTTAAAATAAAATTGAGAAATATCAAACTAAATGCACAAAAAACTTGACGTTTAGGTGTGGTTCACATTCAATAATAAATAAATAAATTGGGTATCGCAACAGTCCGTTGTGAACCAGGGCCTAGTGACTTACAACTCGCAACCATTCCTGTGTGCGAGTACTGTTGTCAGGAATGGAAGGGACCTACAATCTTAGGCCGAATCCGAACGGCAAGTTTGAGAAAGCACTTTTTCATGGCAAGAATTACTTTTGCAGGAATTGTCAATACCTCGCAAGAGGCAATACCCGCGAAAATTATTTTTTTTTAAATTAAGGTGGCACAGGCGGGGATTGAACCCAAGACCCCTTGAATGACAGTCCAACGCACTAACCATCTTGCCACGGGTACTACGGTTCACATTCAATATTTGGCTTTAAAATGTAACCACCCATTAACAATTGAGTAATTTAATATATTGGGCAAGATGAATATTATTTTGCAGCAGTGCTGTAGGTTTCTTAAGAGTCCTAAGGTGCGTTTAGACCAAAGAAATATATTTGAAACAGTTAAGAAATATCTTGGAAGCTTGCGAACCATTTCTGATAAGTGTCTCTGTTTTTCTCTTTCTGAAAATGAAAAGGATAATAATGTAAAAAATAAAAAAAAGTTTTTTGAGATTGAGATCATTTTGACGAAGATTTTAAAAATAGAATCAAGAAAGCCAACAATTTGTCTCTATTTTCCGGAAAATATAAATTTTGAAAAACATGAGGCAGATATACAAATCATGAGGATAAAACATGAAACTATTAAATGTAATTGTACTTTGTGTTTCCAGCTGGGGTAAATACTCAGCGGTGTTTCCGGGGTTCAGAATTAAATAAATTACTTGAAACTTTAATTTGAGTAATTAAGCTAGTATTTTATTATTTAAATTCAAATAAATGTGTTATTTAGTGTTTTCTTTGTAATTTGTTTTGTATCGAGGGTTGTCTTCTAACTAGGCGTGTTGTGTTGATGCTGTAGTAAAGTTATCTCCGTTTGCCGGTTCTACAGGTTTGCTTCCTTTTAATATTTTAAATCTCGAGCTTATGCCCGGTAAAACGCTGATCACAGGCTTAACCTGGTTTAATCTCAGTTTATTATTTGCTTTCCATAAGAAGTTATTGTAATAGGTGCGATTTGTCAAATTGAAAATTTTGACATTTCTCTACGTTTCAAGGTCCCTAGAGTCAAAATAAAAGATTTTTAGAAAGATGTTTTTTTTTTTAATTCATTTTTATTCATAAAATTCATAAAACTAGCCTACTTATTTATAACTTACAACTAACTTAATGGTCCCATACGGACACTCTAAGTTAAACTATAACACTAATTACTAATTCCTTTCGGCCCTAAGATCTATTTTACCTTAAATTCAATTTTATTTATTTTTGTATTAATTAGAAAATTAAAAAAAACAATATCAAGATCCTTTTTTATTTTTACTTAAAAACTACTTAAAATAAGGTCCTTAATATACCTAAAAATTAAAGCTAACTTAAACTACCTATTCTACCTATAAACTTCTTAAAACTAGAACAACCACAGCAGCAAATCCAAGGTTTTTTGTTTTTATATTTAATTGTCTTTTTTAGTATGTTTTTTAATTTTTTTTTATATTCCATCTTTTTTTCTTTTTTTTTTAATTTTTTAGATTTTTTTAAATTATTTAATTATTTTTTTTTTGTGCCACCATGCCTATTCTACTTAAAACTAAGCCCTAAAACTATAAAACAAGTATGTAAGCCAGCCAAGGCTTAAAACCCCATCCCGACTACCCAATATCAAGTGCCGATTGAAGCCACCAAAACTGGTTCTCCTGCTTCACCTTATCAGTTCGGTCCCGTTCGGACACAGCCCTACTGAACCGAAGGAGCTCTGCTCCGCCTTGTACCATGACGTCCCAAACGTACAGGAGTCGCCTATCCACGGTTCTTCGTCTGACGTGGTAGATTAACGGAACTGCCAATCTGTCCTGTATCAGAGCGCATTTGTCTAAAAAGAGAAATGCCTCTGGTGGAATGAACCCGCTCAAGCGTGCACTCTCAAAATACTCGTCGTTCGGATAGAACGCCCCGAAAATTAAATTGTTGGTCGAAGACATAGCTCTTGCAATGTGACCTCGAACGAGTTTTATCACGAAATTGTCAATTCTGTTGATTCGAGAACCGTTGTATAGGACCTCGTTGGAAAAGTAATGCACATAAGAAGATTCGGCTGTTCGATATAAGCCGGTACAGCGTTGTTAACACTGCCGCACTAACACCCGAAACTTCTCCATCTGGGAAGGGGCAACGTTGAACCACACAGGACAACCATAAACGATCATTGGCCGTATGAGGGCTATGTAGCAAATTACCTTCACTCTGGGGTCAAGCCGACTGCTAAAAAACAGCCGTTTCGTCAGAGCGAAGGCTCCTCTGGTCCTGGTCAGAGCATCAGCATTTATATGTTTGACGAAATATAAATGCTGATCTAACCGAGGTACTTCACAACACTTTTGCTCGCTAATGGCTGCCCGTGAAGATCAACGATGACCATCTTGCGCCAATTCTTGCAAGTATCCCTCGTGGCCCTAGCCAACGGAGTCCGGAACAGATTTGTCTCTGACTTCTGTACATTTGTTTTCAATTTCCAGTCGTCGCAATATCGCGGAATCTTGTCGAAATCACGCTACAAGAGAATTCTAATAACCTCAACCTTTCTGGCCGTTCTGTACGCAATTAGATCGTCGGCGTACGCAATTGCCTTTGTAAGACAACCTATCAGATCGCTGGTGTAAATGCTGAAGAGAATCGGCGAATTCACCGCTTCCTGTTGAAGACCATTTTTAATTGAGAATGTTAGAAGTTACATTTCCACTTTTGACAACAAACTTTCTACCGTTAAGCATATCATAAAGCATATACAACAATGGCTTGCTAATACCAAGCCTGCTCAGTTTTAGGTAAAGACCCTCAAAGGCCTTTTCCAAATCAACCAGAACAGCACCTGTGCATTTTTGTTTTGATTTATTCCATTGGATATCAGAAACGAGTTTAGACGCAGCATGAATTGTGTCATGACCCGCCTTGAACCCGAACTTTTTATCCGTAATAATTTTGTTGTCCGCAGCCCACCTAGTCAGAGCCCTATTAATGATCTTTTCGAAGACTTTGCTGATGCTCGGAAGAAGACTTATCGACCGAAGATTTGACGTGTAGGTCCCTTCCCTTTTTCGGGAGAGGATGAACTACAGCGGTCTTCCAATGCATTGGATAATATGCATTATTCAGTGCATTGTTGAAGAGTGTGGTGTAAATGTCAATTGCTTCCATCGGTAAATGTCTTAGTACAAAGTTGGATCAAACATGCTGACTTTTTGTTTTTTATTGAATTTAAGATGAGGTGAAGCTCAACCTTCGTCACTAACAAGGGACTTGGTCCCGTTTGCTCGGCGATTATGGCATTTGCCAATAAATCGTCATTGAACCGCTTTAAACCGCTGTTCTCATATCTCCATTGTGTCATATCATTTCGAAGGTAAAAGTGATTGAGTAGGGCTCTGTTTTCCAGGTCGTGGTTGGGGCGAATGCTAACATTCACCTTGTACACTTGCTGGAAAGCAGCTCCCACCGCCTCTACTTTCTCCTTCGGATCCTCAATTATGTAAAAGTCATCGTCAAAGATGGCTTCTTATGGATCTATTTGCGCTGTCCTGAGTACGTCTCTGTTCTCTTCGGTTCTTTGGAGTTTCAGACCCGGAAGGTTATTGTCGTTTTTTTTGTTGATTTTAGGAAAAATACTCACTGGAATTAACTGACCGGATCCTGCGGTCCCAGTACTTGTTAAATGATAGCCTGTAGTTCTCCTTAATCGACGCCACCTTCACTGGGCTATCGATTGTTAATTTTGATGGTGGCAAACTGCCAACTTTGCACTATTTTAACTTTAAGATAAATTTGTAAACACTTCTTCACACTTTGTAAGTGAAAGAGCGAGGCCAACGCACTAAACATCATGCCACGGGTACTACCTTTTGACTGAAATAGCTGTGACAAAATTAAAAATATTTTTTTTAACTTTTTATTTCACCGAAAACATTGTTTTCGATATTCAGAGTTTTTTTTTTAATCCAACAGTCCGTTTTTTCATAAAAAAAAATAAAATCTACAAAAAATAGTACTCAAATTTAGTAAAAATTGATGTTGGGTTTTCGCTATCTTTCAAATTAAGTACATTTATTTAATTTTTAAAAATTTAAGAAATGCTACTATAATTGATAAAAATTTGTTTTCGACTTAAAATCTGTTTAATAAAACTAGATTTTCAAACTAAATTATTTGTTGATATGAAAAATATTGTTGGTAAATTCCAATTTTTTAACAATAATCCAACTGACAACTTTTTTAACCCAACACGAAAGGCAGACGTGATGAGAGTTATCAATTTGGGTCGCATCTCAGCCTCTTTTTTGGAATAATCCTCAAGCAGCTTTTATCTTCTGGCTTTTGACAAGTAAAAACGCAAAAATACGTTTTTACAACGAATTGCACAACTGATAATATCGTTGCTGAAGACCGTAATGTTAACTTAAACCACATTACACTTTATTTTTTACATGCATAATCTTAAGCTTAAGGCTTTCAAAGTTTAGTCTAAAGAGGAACTCAAGCACGTCGATTTCCAGCTTTGAATTAATACAATGATTTGGAATTTCTTCGAAAAAACTTGTTCGGTTATGAGCCACATTTACCTCGGAAGATTATTGTATTATTTTATGTTTGGAATATCCCAATATGATTTTTAATAACATTAAAATCGGCGCGGCGTAATAAGACTTTATTAACTTCCCATAAGAAGTTATTGTAATGGGTCCGATTTGTCAAATTGAAAATCTTGACATTTCTCGACGTTTCAAGCTCAAGAACCAAAAGAGATATCGATTTCAAATAAATTTTGTTATAGTTATAGCAGTTTGAAAAAAAGGTAAAAATTTTGGTTAACCCTTAATATCTTACGAACCAAAAACGCTAGAGACTTGAATTAAATTTTATATAATATATTGTATCGTGATACCAAACAGGTATATTTTTTGAAAATAATCAATATAACGGTTTTTTTATAAATCAATAAAACTGGAAAAAAAATGTGTCACCTCTAAAATTATACGACTGAAATATGATTTCATCTCCAAAACAACTTTGTGCAACGAAGAATAATGTTTTTGACATTTGATAAAATTTTGAGAAAAATATAATTGACATTTTTTTATAAAAAATAAAAATCTAAAAAAAAACATTACTCAAAGTTCGTAAAAATTGAATATCGATTCAAATATCTTTTCAAAACCTTGAAATTTAGGCTTCAAGCTTATTTTTTCCTATAAGAAATATTGTTTTCAACATTTTGAAAAATGTTGAGAAAAATCGAATTGACAGTTTTTTTACAAAAAATAAAAACCTAAAAAAAAATGTATAAAAGTTGGTAAAAATTGATTTTCGACTCAAATATCTTTTCAAAACTTTGAGATATTGGCTTTAATTTGCTTTTATCTTTCAAAAAATCTTGTTGTCAACGTTCAGTTAAAGTTTGAAAAAAAATCGAATTGACAGTTTTTTTACAAAAAATATAAACCTAAAAAAAATTTATAAAAGTTGGTAAAAATTGATTTTCGAGTCAAATATCTTTTCAAAACTTAAATATATTGGCTTGAAACTTATTTTATTTCACAAAAAATATTGTTTTCGATATTCAGTAATTTTTATATAAAAACCAACAAATCTACAAAATATAGTACGCAAATTTGGTAAAAATTGATACGAGTACACATAGACAAACTTTTAGGCAAGACAAATCGACAGACGGGATGGGAAGTTATCAGTGTGGGTCGCATCCCAGCCTCTTTTTTATTATAAAGGGTGATTTTTTTGAGGTTAGGATTTTCATGCATTAGTATTTGACAGATCACGCGTTAGTATTTGACAGATCAGACATGGTGTCAAAGAGAAAGATGCTCAGTATGCTTTGACATTTCATCATGAATAGACTTACTAACGAGCAACGCTTGCTTGAATTTTATTACCAAAATCAGTGTTCGGTTCGAAATGTGTTCGCGCTTTACGTCCGATTTATGGTCTACATAATCGACCAAGTGAGCAAACAATTAATGCGATTGTGACCAAGTTTCGCACTCAGTTTACTTTATTGGACTTTAAACCAACCACACGAATGCGTACAGTGCGTACAGAAGAGAATATTGCGTCTGTTTCTGAGAGTGTTGCTGAAGACCGTGAAATGTCTATTCGTCGCCGTTCGCAGCAATTGGGTTTGTGTTATTCGACCACATGGAAGATTTTACGCAAAGATCTTGGTGTAAAACCGTATAAAATACAGCTCGTGCAAGAACTGAAGCCGAACGATTTGCCACAACGTCGAATTTTCAGTAAATATGCCCTAGAAAAGTTGGCAGAAAATCGGCTTTTTTATCGACAAATTTTGTTCAGCGATGAGGCTCATTTCTGGTTGAATGGCTACGTAAATAAGCAAAATTGCCGCATTTGGAGTGAAGAGCAACCAGAAGCCGTTCAAGAACTGCCCATGCATCCCGAAAAATGCACTGTTTGGTGTGGTTTGTACGCTGGTGGAATCATTGGACCGTATTTTTTCAAAGATGCTGTTGGACGCAACGTCACGGTGAATGGCGATCGCTATCGTTCAATGCTAACAAACTTTTTGTTGCCAAAAATGGAAGAACTGAACTTGGTTGACATGTGGTTTCAACAAGATGGCGCTACATGCCACACAGCTCGCGATTCTATGGCCATTTTGAGGGAAAACTTTGGAGAACAATTCATCTCAAGGAATGGACCGGTAAGTTGTCCATCAAGATCATGTGATTTGACGCCTTTAGACTATTTTTTGTGGGGCTACGTCAAGTCTAAAGTCTACACAAATAAGCCAGCAACTATTCCAGCTTTGGAAGACAACATTTCCGAAGAAATTCGGGCTATTCCGGCCGAAATGCTCGAAAAAGTTACCCAAAATTGGACTTTCCGAATGGACCACCTAAGACGCAGCCGCGGTCAACATTTAAATGAAATTATCTTCAAAAAGGAAATGTCATGGACCAATCTAACGTTTCAAATAAAGAATCGATGAGATTTTGCAAATTTTATGCTTTTTTTTTTTGAAAGTTCTCAAGCTCTTAAAAAATCACCGTTTATAATGAGGCTGAATGTATTGGAAGTTATCGACCTATTAGGTATGGTTTTTGTGACTGGAATTGGAAGATATCAAGTGCTACCATCGCTCCTACTTCCTCCTTACAAGCAAAAATAAAACATCCAAACATGTATTAATTTTTTGACCGAGGCAACGGCCTAGTCACTGATAAAGCATCGGTTCCCATCGATCACCAAAATTAAGAAGCAGTAAGCATGGTTAGTAGGCAGATGGGGGACCGTCTTGAAACCTACCGCGTGCTGTTATCATGTTTTCTTTCTGTCTGTAGTTCTTTCTCCTCTGTCCTTCTGTCCTTAATGTCTTGTGTTGTTACCACCTGACATAGTCTAGTCGCTCAAGGTGCTGTGTTCTCTACTCTGTACATTTATGTGCTGAGTAGTATTTAATGTAATGTAATGTAATATTTGACCAATCCCGGTATTAACACAAATTAAAGCAAAATATTCAGTTAAAAAGTTAAAAAAAATATAAACAAGGAAACAAAAATGGGATCATGACGAAATCTAGAATGCCAAAAATCTCGAATGCCGAAAATCTAGAAAATAAAAAAAAATTATCTAGAACGCAAAAATCCCGAATCCGTAAAAATCCAGAATTAACAAAAATCTCGAAAGACTCTATCTAGAAAAAAATCTAGAAAAAAAATAAAAATTCGAGATAGAAAAAAAATCTCGAAAAAAAATAAAAATTCCAAATTTTTTTTGTTACAGTTAAAACTCAATAAAAAACAAATACATCAGTTTCAAAAATCAAATGGGGTGGCGCAACAGTCCGTTGTGAACCAGGGCCTAGTGACTTACAACTCTCAACCATTCCTGTGTGCGAGTACTGTTGTGAGGAATGGAAGGAACCTACAATTTAAGGCCGAATACGAACGGCTAGTTTGAGAAAGCTCTTTTTCATGACAAGAATTACTCTTGAAGAATTTGCCAATTCCTCGCAAGAGGCAGTACCTGCGAAAATTAATTTTTTAAATTAAGATGGCACAGGAAGGGATTGAACCCAAGACCCCTTGCATGACAGCCAACGCACTAACCATCATGACACGGGTACTACCCACCAAGGGTTTACCCAATAATTTATTTTCTGAGCAAGAAAAATAGTTTGCAAACAATAAGAAAGGTGCATGCATAGCAATGTGTAATTGTATGATTGATAACTTTACTTGTCAACTTTAAGTTTGTTAAGGAGAAGTAAGTTATCCAGAATGCGTGTTTAAATTTTTGAGGCAATGTTTAAAATTCGCGCGAATTTTGAACATTGCCTCAAAAATTCAAACACACATTCTGGATTTTTGCATTCTAGATTTTATTTTTCTAGATTTTGACATTTCGAGATTTTATTTTCTAGATTTTTGTTTTCGAGATTTTTTCCATTCTAGATTTTTGTTTTCGAGATTTTCGTATTCGAGATTTTTACTTTCTAGATAATTAATTTCTAGATATCGTGGTAGACCCAACAAAAATATAAGAATCTAGAGTAACTTAATTTGAATTAAGTGCAAGGATTCATTTCATTTTTAGTTGAACTAATGCATAATCCCTCCCTAACCACTTAATCTCGTTGTAAGAATTTGACTTTTTGAAACAGCAAGTATTTTTATAAAATGTGTCCTTTTTTATTTCTTTCCTTATATTAAAACAAATCCGGAGTTAAATATTACTAAATTAAAATACTCTGTTGCAAATTTTTCTGTAGTGTGGTCGAGAGAGAGTATCTCAACAAGAATTGTATCGCTTGTTATATGAACTGCATTTGCATAGGAAAGTTTACTTAGTACATGTGAATTAGCTAGTTTCTATAGAAATATTTTTACTCATGCGTAAATTCTTAGAAGCATCCAAAAACCCAAAAGTTTTTTTGTGTAAATAAAATTATGTAAATTAACTTTAGAGTCATACACGCCAGCGAGAACTTTTGCCTTCGTCAACTACAGTATGACAGTGTAACCACTTAAAAGCAGAATGAGAAAATTACTGAGAAATATTAAGTTAACTATTAAATAGAAATTAAATATTTATGATGAAATACTATAATTAAACTCACTTTTTAATCAAAAAAAAAAACAGGAGAAAAAAAAGTGAAATTGCAACAGCGAAGCCGTTTTAAATGCAACATGGCATAAATACTCTGAATTGTGTCCTTTTCATATGATTGTGGAAAATGTATCTTTTTTAACAACAGTGACAGTCAACACTTCATCGTTAATTTAACAGCTAGCTGCTTTTTGATGCTTCAAAATTTTAGGAACGATAAACATTAATTAAAATAATAACAAAAACTGAGAATTAAAAGTAGAGGAAACAGTTAATTTCTTTACTTTAAACTTAAATATGAATCATCATTGGGTTTTTCTCATAATTCACAAACTAGCGAATTGTTTTCGCATCCAGTTGTTAAGTAATTCTATCAATAAGCTGGGAAAGATAGAATTTGAGTTATAAATACCTAATTCATGAGATTTTATTTGTGGAATTGACGCTACGCAGCGGTTAACAATTAGCAACGTGCAATGGCGGATCCAAGGGGGGGGGGGTCATAGGGGTCATGAGAGACCCCTGGGAGATAATTTGTTTGCTTCTTCGTAAGAATTCCCTTCAATTCAAAACTAATTGTATTGCATTAATGGATGTGACCCCCATTATATTTTGAATTATTTATTTTTTTGTATATGAAAACAACATTTGTATTTTACTTCCTTAAACTTTGTTGCTAAAAGTACTACTTTTGACTGGAGATTGGACCAGGAACATAATATAATATGAATCAGATATTCAGCACTATTCCAAAAACACAGCACAAATTCATCAATTTTTGACCAATTGACGATCCAGGTAGGGGTCATATGGCCAAAAAGCTTATACAGTTAAGTTGTATAAGTAAAGATTTCATTTAAAGATTTATTAGTAATTTAACGAAATTTACCAACTCAAATTCTGATTTTCGCTTAATTTAGAACTTGAAAAATCTTTAGTCATGCTTTAAATTATTTTCATCAAAATTGTTTCTAAGAAAAAGAGCAAATATTCAAGTTGTTAAGAAGAAACCTTGAATAAGAGTAAGAGGTCATCAATTTTATATTAAGTGCCGTTAAATTCCTTAAACTAGCCTTCAATTTTATTATTACATTTTTTTGACACACATAAATAGTGATTATTGAAGTGATTTTTACTGCGAAATATAGAAAATATATAGCAAGTTTTGCATTAGTAAACAATTTCAAACTAGAGTTTTTAATCAAATATGACATTACGACGGTAGAGAAGTCAAAAAAAGTGGGTACCTAGATTCCTTCCGTCTATCTGTCTTTCCTGGCCCCTACCAAACAAGTTCTGATTGAAATTAAGATTTTCAGCTGATAAGTGTAGGGAGTTTTTATCATTTCATTAATACAAAAAAAAACAGCAGTCCCCACACATATTTTTTGGTTCAATCATGTGAATTTTCTAAAATTTTATCAAAATTTTCTGTTCTTAATTTGGCGTCTTTCTACAACAAAAACATGTTTTCGTATTGCTCCAGAAGAGTACCCCTCCAAAAAATCATTATTTTGTTTTTAAGATTTCTCAACAACTACTGGAACGATTTCAAAATTCTTCTCTTTCTGTGCAAGCTCTTGTCAATGATCAAATTGATGATGATTTTTTATGATAAAAAATGTATTTTTTTTATTTTTAATAAAATACTAATTTTGTTTACAAAACTTGATATCTCAGAAAGGGGACAACATTTTTTTTACGAAATTTAAATGTAAAATGTTCATTTATTTATAAGCTCTTTATTTAGTGCTTGTACCAAAAATATTTTTAAGACAAAATTTAAATGATTTTCGAAAAAAATATGAAAATCTAGATTTTTCGACAAATGAAATGTCATTTAAATTATTGAAAAGAACTTATTTTGGAGATATGTACATTTTTAAATCTTAAAATATAGTCAATATTTTTAAACAGACTTTTTGGAAGAAATTATCAAGTTCTTGCGACCCAGTCGTACATTTCATTTCTTTCAAAATTGTTTTTCTGTTGAATACAAAAGATCCTAAAAAATTAAATATATCTACTTTTGAAGTGAATTTGCTTTGGATACTCTAGAACTTAGATTCAAACATGAATTTCAATAATACAAATGCCCCAAAAAATCAAGTGACACTTTTGTTAAACTAATGGCTAAGTAAAAAACATAATAAACGTTTCATATCTATTGATATAAAAGCTTTGAAACGTGTAATTTGTGAGTGCTACACAACTTTTCTTCCCAACTTATTTCTTTTTAAGTAAGGTAAGTAAACCTCACTTTGTTTTAATTTAATTTTTTTAGATAAATTATGTTCTTAAATACAACTATTTCCTTAACCCTAGAAAGATAACCTACGTCGAATCGACGTATAAATCATGTGTATCACTTATGGTCTACGAAATATGGTTATCTTTCTAGGGTTAAATTCAAGAACCAAACCTTTTTGTCTCTACAATTTTTAAGTTTTGTTGACGCCTTGATAAGATCCAAATACGAGTAAGCAGATTAAAACCGATAGTAATAAGAGATTCCCGGAAATTGAGTTCGAAAAAAAACTACGTCAAAAAAAGCCCGACATTTTTACATTCAGATCCTCTCTCAGTTTCTGGATTTTTAAATTTTTACAGCGTTCTTCGCATTAATAGAAATGAAAACAAGAAAAGTGTGTTTTGTTTTTGGAATAAAGCAACGTTTCAAAAAAATTTCCTACATTTCGGCGTGAAATGCACCAAAAACCCTCTATGCTATTGTATTTTAGCTCTTAAATATGGCATATTTAGACAACTGTTCGAATCTTGGAATGCTTTCATATGAGTCATCCAAATTAAATAGTAAGACCATACCTTGCTGGACAGCAGTGTTCTAAATAATTTGATAGCTAAACTTGCCATTTTAGCAAATAATAACATTTTGTTAGCATCCTTTACAAAACATTAGAGAACATTTTTAAGCGGTGAGTAAAAACTCATCTAAGTGTGTGAAGCCCCCCTGATGAAAAGTCTAAGTGTGTGAAGCCCCCCTGATGAAAAGTCTGGATCCGCCCTTGGCAACGTGTCCATAGCCCCTCAAAATCATCCTATTGACTAAGCGTCATGGCCGGCAGTCGGTTAAACTTTCTCCAGAACATAACTTCACAAAAAATTATGATATTAAAAGTTGGTCAAAATGTTTAATTCCACTTGAGAACTAAGAACTACACTAAGAAAATGAATGTTAATATTTAGTGCTGAGAATAAAGTATGTTTCGCTAAAATGGAACCTATGTCTCAATTTTATTTCAAAATCATATGTCTTTTACTGGAGTGTTTTCTAAGTACGCATAATGTTTATTAATTGCAAAACATTAAGACAATAAAACCCACACTGATAACTTTCCAACCCGTCTGTCGATTTGTCTTGCTTAAAAATTTTGTAGGTTTTCGTGTTGTGTTAAAAAAGTTGTCAATGGAATTATTCTTAAAAGTATCAAAATTAGCATCAATATTTTTCATATTATAATGAAATAACAAGATTTTATTAGCATTTCTTCATTTCTTGAAAATTTTTATTCCAACAAATACAAATCGATTTTTCTCAACATTTTACCAGATGTTTAAAACGTTATTCTTCGTTGCAAAAAATTGTTTTAAAGATCAAATCGTGTTCAAATGGTAGACATGTGCATTCAAGAAGACACAAGACCCACAAGGTCCACAGGTTTTTTCTCAAAACCCAGCTCTGTCTATCAACTCCTACTCTTACCTCCCCTCGGTGAATATCGGGCGCCTAGTACCTCAGCTGGAGATTGCGTTCTAACCCCAGCGGAAAGTTGTTGGTGGAAGCAAACGAGAGAGGGGGAGAGGTGTTTCCTTCACTTCTCCTTATCTAGACGGCAGCGGATGAATTCTCGAAATGGTCAACGGTGGCTCCACAGTTCCAGTAAGGTTAACTACTTAGTGAATAGGGCTTCTTAGACATATTCAGAGCCCAGGCCTGTAGTGAGCAATTTATCCGGCTCCCCGTCCTTGGAGTTATACCAAGGATCTGACTCTCCAGGTTGGGGGTTGTGTCAACCAAATATTCACACTTCCGCAGATCTTGCACAGGAGCTTCAAATCGATACCCACCATCTCTTTATCGATTTTAAAGCCGCGTATGACAGCATCCATATAGAAGAACTCTACAGAGCATTAACTAGTTTTGGCATCACTGTCAAACTTATCCGTTTGTTCAGAATGACGATGGAGAATGCACGCTGCTCTATCAAGGTCGAAAAAGATCTCAACGATGCATTTGATGTCAAAAAATGTTTTAGACAAGGCGATGCACGGTCATGCGACTTCTTCAACATCGTTCTGGAAAGAATTGTGCACAACCCAACCTTCAACACTAGAGGCACAATCTTCCAAAAGTCCATCCAATTACTTGGATACGCAGATGATATTGATATAATTGGAAGATCAAAGCGTGATGTCAGTGGATCGTTTTTGAGCATTGCAACCGAAGCGAAGAAGATGGGCTAAATGGCCAATGAGGCCAAGACAAAGTATATGCTGTCTTCAAAAAAGGACATTGAACGACGATTTCTTGGACAAAACGTCACCATGGATAGCTATAATTTCGAGGTAGTTAATGGACCCTGGTGATTTTTGGTCCCGTACGCATAGATGGAGAATGGAGGAGAATATATAACGACGAACTGTACGGGCTGTACAGCGACACTGACCTACCTAGTTAACAGACTTAAATTTCAATGGCTTACATGGCTATGTCATGTAGAGCGAATGGATATCAACGCTCCAGCCCGGAAGGTCTTCGAATCCAATCCCGAGAGACTGCGAAGTAGAGAAAGACCGTTACTCAGGTGGCGCACGCAGGTGGGCGAAGACCTTAATCGACATAGCGTGCGAAACTGGAGACAGTTACCTAGGGACCGAGCTGGCTGGGGACGCATGTTGGTTGAGGCCCAGGTCCACCCCGGACTGTAGCGCCACCTTAAGTAAGTAAGTAGGTAAGATTAAATCATTAATTGTTCCTATAATTTTCGAGGGGACAAATATTTTTTTTTCAGGTTTTTTTGATTTATAGAAAAACCGTTGATTAGAATTTTTTCTAAAAATTAATTTGTTTGGTATCACGTTAAATATATTATATACAATTTCAGTCTAGTCTCTAGCGTTATTGGTTTGTGAGATATTCAGGGTTAACTAAAATTGCTTTGGTAAAAAAACCATCCACTTGATTTTCTTGAGAAACCTTTTCATCTTTCTGCATTGTTATCTTTATAGGAACATTTATTAGAAGTCGATATATCTACTGGTTCTTGAGCTATGGAAACCGGAAAAAACGTCGCATGGACGTACGGACCGGACACACGCACGCACAGGCATCTTTTAAAAAATCTTTTATTTCGACTTGAGGTACGGTGAAACGTCGAGAAATGTTAAAATTTTTTCAATTTGACAAATCAGACCGATTACAATAACTTCCAATGGTAAGTTAAATATATTACTAAACTTTTTGAGACTATGTAAATAATTCATGTAAAAGATTTTATTTTCATACAAAAAAAAATGTGTTTCAATTCCTCAATCCTTTCGTCTATTTCAAATGGACTAAGAACTAGAGAACCTCTAATGTCAAAACTACGTGTAAGGTAGCTTCTGGATAGAATCTAAAGAGTAAGTTGATTGAAAATAGTTTGCAAATAAATTACAGATTATAGGTATATCACTACCAATAATTGTATCCTGATACTTCATATACTGATATGAAATCCACTTGGTTCATGCCTTGAGCTTATAAACTTCCAAAAACGTTTGGTTTTTAATTTGAGGTTCAATTTGAAAGAAAATCGAATTCTCGTTGAAATTTTAGATAATTTATAGAGAGTTCAAAATTATTCTTATCAGATTTATACAATTTGCATGCTGAACCATCAAAAGAACCTGACTCTTAAACCGGAGATCTCTATGAACACCCTTTAGAAAGGAATAGAATGATCCCCGTTGATGCGTTGATGGTTCGTCAACAGTTACAAACGAACTTTAAATAAACTTCGCTTTGAGCTTATATTTATGTATCTGTAGGTATCAGAAAAATATCGTCTTTGACATCTGGTAAAATTCGAATCGAATACTAAAATTTAGTAAAACTAATTTTCGACTAAAAAAAACTTAGCAACAAATAAAAACATTGGCTTTAGTATTAGGATCAAACATGTAAGTTTCCAGATTTATTAAACCAACCCAACTGAGGAAAACCAGAATAAGTTAAGGCACGCTAAAAAGACCTGTAACGGTCATATTCGACGAACTAAACGTCCCAAAGCTAGTAAAAATATCTGGTCATTTGTAAAAAAAAACGTACGGAACACCACGTCATCCTCGGTTTCTACGCTCGTTCTCAATGACACTCATCATGTAAGTTCGATTTATAAAGCTAATTTGCTTGCAGCACAATAAGCAGTATGACTCTCATGGTTTATCTCACCGAACAGTCGAACAAATCTTTACATCGTTTTGGAGAAAAAAGGATTATTATTATGGAGTTTCGTATTGATGAATCTCTTATTCTTTGGATTAGAAAATAACTTTCCGAACCGGTCAATAAAAGTTGTTTTGAATTGTTTCAAAAGTGAAGCTCATAAAATAAATGCTGATGTTCCCATCAGAGCTCCGTTTTGTCTCCGACTCTCTTCCTCATATTCACTGCCACTTCTAATCCATTAAAATATTTCGTTGACGATAGTACGCTGAGCTTTTCATATTCGTTTCAAGATTCACAAGCTTAAATCTTTTAGATAGGATCCAAAAAACAGCTTTGAAAATGATAGAAGAGAGAGTTATATCTCGAACACCGCCGCAAGGTGTCATGCCTTTTGTTTTTCTATCGGTATTTTTAGAAACAGTTTTATGTTGAATTAGCCAGTTGCATTTCACCCTCAAACAATTCAGCTGTAATACTCGTACTTTTGGGAATGCACATCAGCTTAACTTTCAGCTTTATTTCTGACGTGCTGTCAATTAGAGAGATTCTTTTTTAACCGCACATCGAGAATGTGGAAAGCCTGTTTTTAACTAAGATTTTTAAATTCAAAACTTTAAGACGAATGTGCACCGGTATGTCCTCTAAAATCCTTTCCTTATTTCCTAACACCAGCACGGTGTTTTAACGTTAACGTGAATAAATAGCTCCTTGAATGCCTGTACTTTATAAAAGAAGAGGCTAGGATGCGACCCACACTGATAACTTCCCATCCCGTCTGTTGATCTGTCTTGCTTAAAAGTTTGTCTATATGTACTCGTATCAATTTTTAACAAATTTGCGAATATTTTATTTTTTATGAAAAAACGGGCTGTTGGATTTTTATATAAAAATAGCTGAATAGCTGAAAACAATATTTTCTGTGAAATAAAAAAAGTTTGAAGCCAATATTTGTAATTTTTAAAAAGCTATTTGACTCGAAAGTAAATTTTTACTAACTTTTGTTTATTTTTTTTCGGTTTTTAATTTTTTGTACAAAATCTGTCAATTCGATTTTTTTTAAATTTTACTAAATTTGAACAACAGTAGTTTTTGAAAGATAAAAGTAGTTCAAAGCTAATATCTACAATTTTTAAAAATATATTTGAGTCGAAAATCAATTTTTACCAACTTTTATAAATTTTTTTTTTTTTATTTTTTGTACAAAAATTGTCAATTAAATTTTTTTCTAAAATTCGTCCTTATGTTGGAAACAATATTTCTTATAAGCAAAAATTAGTAAGAAGCTATTATTTCGAATTTTTAAAAAGATATTTGAGTCGAAAATAATTTTTTACCAACATTTGTTAATTTTTTTTCGTTTTTTAATTTTTGTAAAAAAATTGTTAATTCGATTTTTCTCAACATTTTTCAGAATTTTGAAAACAATATTTTTTGAAAGATAAAAGCAAATTAAAGCCAATATCTCAAAGTTATGAAAAGATATTTGAGTCGAAAATCAATTTTTACCAACTTTTATAAATTTTTTTTTTGGTTTTTGTAAAGAAACTGTCTATTCGGTTTTTCTCAACATTTTAAGAATGTTAAAAACAATATTTTTTATAAGATAAAATAGGTTTAAAGCCTAAATTTCAAGTTTTTAAAAAGAAATTTGAATCGATATTCAATTTTTACCAAGTATGAGTAAGGTTTTTTTTAATTTTTATTTTTTATAAAAAGGATGTCAATTTGATTTTTCTCAAAATTTTATGAGATGTCAAGAACATTATTCTTCGTTGCACAAAATTGTTTTGGAGATGAAATCATATTTTAGTCGTAAAATTTGGAAGGTTACAAATTTTTGTTCAGTTTTGTTGGTTTATAAAAAAAACCGTTAAATGGATTTTTTTTCAAAAAATATACTTATTTATTAATTTCAAGTCTATAATGTTTTTGGTTCGTAAGATATTTTGGGTTAACCAAGATGTTCACCTTTTTTTCAAACTGCTATGGTTAAAAAACCACCCATGCAATTTTCTTGAGAGCCCTTTCTGCATCTTTCTGCCTTATTATCTGTATAACAAAATTTATTTGAAATCGATATCTGTTCTGGTTATTGAGCTATGGTTCAAAGTTCAAAACATTGGTGTTAGTTCTATTAATTTCGACGAACAATTTAAAAAACCCTTAAACATGAATTTTATGACTCAAATATTTTGAGAACGCAGAAAAATATACCGGCTTCAAATTTGTTTCATCTTATTCAAATGTTGTTATTAATATATTGAAAACAAATTAACAAAAGTTTTAAGTAAAATAAGAATCTGAAACAAAGTAAAACTGAGGTACTTAAAATTAAATTTCAACTCAAATACGAAATTCAAAATGTTGAACATTAAAATTATTTTACAAAAAAAATCTCATTGAGCTTTTAAGTTTAAGTGAAAAGTTGTTAATAAAACTATAATTTTATCTGGTCGGATATAATACAAGACCATACTTCATTATGAAAAGGACCTACTTTTAATTATATCTGTACATCTCTAATACCTACTTGATAACACAAATATATACAAAAACAAACTTAAACTAAAGAAACAAATAATAAACCTGCCCGAAGCATAAAAAGGATACAATATTTCTTCATGTCCTTTTATTACACTACACTTACATTCATGTCATTTTGTAACTCTTATCCGTATAATAGGTATGGACTATAGAGCAACCACTCGACAGTATTTTTCCTGTTGTCATTTCCTTACACTAAAGATATACTTACTAAGAATCCCAGGCAAAAAATGGCCACTTCCTGGCTCTTATGTAGCCTATAGTACAGTTGTTTCATACTTCTTATATATGAATCCTAGATTACTTTTCTCTCGATGACGATGACGATGAGAACACACATAACTACAGAATATAAATATAAACATCTGCAGATACTTATGTTTCTTTCTGTATCAAAGAAATGTCAAACAAGATGACAGTGATAATGATGTTGTCCTTATGAGTCCCGAATAACATCACTTTGTTCTGTGTTGTTGTTGGCTTAGTTTTTCGCCGTTCATCCTGCAGGACATTCTGATGGTATATACCTATAGTTGGGATGTTGACAAAAATTATTCATTCACTCCTTAGCTCGGCATTCCTACTGATTACCATATCATTTTCGTTTGACTAAAGAGAGAAAAGCTCTTAAAATCCACTTCTCCCTAAGGAGTTATTCTAGTCTCATAAATGGGCCAGGAGGAATATACATATATATACATACACATAAAGGGTATCCTGTTTGGCTAATCAGCGTTGTGTTTAAGTTTTCTGTCATCAACACTCTGACTTGACTTGAAACGAAAGAGGTAACAAAAAAAGTGCCAAAAGTCCTCTTTATACTTTCTTTGCATTGTATTAATGTCGAGTCGAGTCGAGGTCAAGGAAGTTGTGCCTTTTCTTTGTTGGCTTTCACTTCAAACCATCATCAGCATCAAATAAAAGCACGAACTGGTTATATGCGTTAAAGTAGCCATTATTATGAAGGACTAGGTAAACAAGAGCAAACACTATATACCTACTATACTATAATGGTGTCCGCTTCCTTTTCCTTTTGACAAATATACTTATGTACAGGGTGGCACAAATTTGAATTCCTAATTTAAAGTGACTATAACTTCTATAGATTCAAACCCAAGTAGTTTAATCCTCTGTAAAGCGCTAAATTTTCCAAAAACTGTTTTATACAAAAATTGTAAATGGAGGGACTATGATCTTCTTAACTTATTAAGAAATTGTTGACCCACCCTGTGTACAGTGTTAGAGTAGGTGTACGATTATAATACAGTAAAAAGTATTAAATGTGTTCTTTTCTTGCGTTTAAGTTGTTTTTTTCTTTCTTGCATGCAGGCACGTGACACGCATTACATTTCATTAAGGACCTTTTCCTGCTAAAAATAGAAAACTACAACAAAAAAGGAACAAACAAACAACTAACAAACGGGATTTTGACCATTACAATTTAGTATTAGGCATTATAATATAAGTAAAGTAGCTTTATGTATGTATATTTGTCTGAAAGTTGTATATGTACGTATTTAAGATCTTGGAAAGAAAAGAAGAAGGAAAATAACATCTTGACAGCTTGTTGAGTGTTTTAGGCAATCATCATCCTCAAAAGTTAAGTCAACACAAAACAATATGTCCTTTTGTGAGTGAAGGAAGCATCGCACATGTATTTGGTCTATAAATGGACCATAAAACTTATGTTTGTACAAGTAAAACACGGGAAATGGAAATTAGTAGTTGTCTTCCTCTTCCTGCTTTTTGTTCACTAAAATCTTGAAATTAAAAAAAAAACAATACGTCTTCCCATGAAATAAATTTTCATAAGAAATCTGAGATAGAAATATAAAGAATTATGAAAACTAAATATAAATAAATAAAAACTTTCCGTTGAGAACTAGGGCCTAGTGACTGACAACTCTTAACCATTTTGTGTTATATGCCGAATCCGAACGGCTAATTTGAGAGAGCACTTTTTCATGACAAGAGTTATTCTTGGAGAATTTGTCAATTCCTCGCAAGAGGCAGTACCCGCGAACTGACTTTAGATGGCATAGGCAGGGATCGAACCCAAGACCTCTGGCATGACAGTCCAACGCACTTTTTTTTCTTTTTTTTATAATTCATTTTTATTAATTCATTCTTAAACCTATCTTAAAGCTAGACAAATATTCATAAAGTTAAACGATAACACTTAAAACTAATGCCTTTCGGCCCTAAGATCTATTTTACTTCATTTAAATTTTATTTCATTTATTTTTGTATTTATTAGAAAATTTGAACAAAAAACTAATATCAATATCCTTTTTTTATTTATTTTTACTTACAAACTACTTAAAGTTAGGTCCTTAAATAAAACTAAAAGCTAACTTAAACTACCTATTCTACCTTTAAACTACTTAAAACTAGAACAACCACAGCAGCAAATTTAACGTTTTCGTTTTTATATTTTATTGTCTTTTTTGTACGTTTTTTAATTTTTTTTTTTTATATTCCATGTTTTTTTTTTTAATTTCTTTATTTTTTTATTTTTTTTTGTATTTTTTTTGTGCCACCATGCCTATTCTACTTAAAACTAGACCCTAAAACTATAAAACAAGTATGTAAGCCGGCCAAGGCTTAAAACCCTATCCCGACTACCCACTATCAAGTGCCGATTGAAGCCACCATAACTGGTTCTCCTGCTTCACCCTATCAGTTCGGTCCATTCGGACAGAGCCCTACTGAACCGAAAGAGCTCTGCTCCGCCTTGTGCCATGACGTCCCGACTGTACAGGAGTCGCCTATCCACGGTTCTTCGTCTGACGTGGTAGATTAACGGAACTCGCCAATCTATCCTGTAGACCGCATTTGTTTAAAAAGAGGAATGCCTCTGGTGGAATGAAGGCGCTCAAGCGTGCACTTTCAAAATACTCGTCGTTCGGATAGAACGCCCCGAAAATTAAATTGTTGGTCGAAGACATAGAGCTCTTGCAATGTGACCTCGAACGAGTTTTATCACGAAATTGTCAATTCTGTTGATTCGAGCCCCGTTGTATAGGACCTCGTTGGAAAAGTAATGCACATAAGAAGACTCGTCTGTTCGATATAAGCCGGTACAGCGTCGAAAACACTGCCGTTCGAACACCCGAAACTTCTCCATCTGGGAAGGGGCAACGTTGAACCACACAGGACAACCATAAACGATCATTGGCCGTATGAGGGCCATGTAGCAAATTACCTTCACTCTGGGGTCAAGCCGACTGCTAAAAAACAGCCGTTTCGTCAGATCGAAGGCTCCTCTGGCCCTGGTCAGAGCAGCATTTATATGTCTGTCGAAATACAAATACTGATCTTACCAGATACCGAGGTACTTCACTACACTTTTGCTCGCTAATGGCTGCCCGTGAAGATCAACGATGACCATCTTGCGCCAATTCTTACACGTATCCCTCGTGGCCCTAGCCAACGGAGTCCGGAACAGAATTGTCTCCGACTTCTGGACATTTATTTTCAGTTTCCAGTCGTCGCAATATCGCTGAATCTTGTTGAAATCACGCTGCAAGAGAATTCTAATAACATCAACCTTTCGGGCCGTTCTGTACGCAATTAGATCGTCGGCGTACGCAATTGCCTTTGTAAGACTACCTATCAGATCGCTGGTGTAAATGCTGAAGAGAATCGGCGAATTCACCGCTCCCTGTTGAAGACCATTTTTAATTGAGAATGTTGTGGTAGCAGTTGCATTGCCACTTTTGACAACAAACTTTCTACCGTTAAGCATATCATAAAGTATATACAACAATGGCTTGCTAATGCCAAGCCTGCTCAGTTTAGGTAAAGACCCTCTAACCATACGGTGTCAAAGGCCGTTTCCAAATCAACCAGGACAGCACCTGTGCATTTTTGTTTTGATTTATTCCATTGGATATCAGAAACGAGTTTAGACGCAGCATGAATTGTGTCATAACCAGCCTTGAACCCGAACTGTGTATCCGGAATTATTTTGTTGTCCGCAGCCCACTTAGTCAGAGCCCTATTAATGATTTTTTCGAAAACTTTGCTGATGCTCGGAAGAAGACTTATCGACCTAAGATTTGACGGGTTGGAGAGGATGAACCACAGCGGTCTTCCAATGCACCGGATAGTATGCATTATTCAGTGCATTATTAAAGAGCGTGGTGTAAATGTCAATTGCTTCCGTCGGTAAATGTCTCAGTACAACGTTGGATATACCATCGACACCTGCTGACTTTTTGTTTTTTATTGAATTGAAGATGAGCTGAAGCTCAACCTTCGTCACTAACAAGGGACTTGGTCTTGTTTGCTCGGCGATTATGGCATTTGCCAAGGAATCGTCATTGAACCCATGAAACCGCGGTTATCAGATCGCCAATGTGTGATATCATTACGGAGGTAAAAGCGATTAAGTAGGGCTCTGTTTTCCAGGTCGTGGTTGGGGTGAATGCTAACATTCACCTTGTACACTTGCTGGAAAGCAGCTCCCACCGCCTCCACTTTTTCCTTCGGATCTTCAATTATGTAAAAGTCATCGTCAAAGATGGCTTCCTGTCGATCTATTTGCGCTGTCCTGAGTACGTCTCTGTTCTCTTCATTTTTTTGGAGTTTAAGACACGGAAGGTCATTATCGTTTTTTTTCCTGAATATCTTGTTGATTTTGTGCCTACGTAGTGCGTCAATTGTCGCGTTTCTGTAAGCGTCCATTTGGTCAATTTCTGTATTTGTCAGGTTTCTGTTGTTTTTTGGGGCTATGTCACTCGAACGAAGTTCTCTCGCTAGGGCATTGGTGAAACGAGGCCACCGAATCTTACTGTAATTGTAAGAATGCGTTTTAACGTATTCCTCCAACTTTACGCGTTCGTTCGGAATCTGCATTACAGCAGCCAGTCCGCAGTGATCACTGTCGTACTCGACTGTCTGTAAGCAGTTTCGCGGGTGATTACCCACTTTGTCTGTAACTGTCAGTCTGGTGTCGTACAGCAAAAGGTCCAGAAAGGAGCCACTTCTTGGATACGATGGCCTTTCAGTAGCCAGCAGTTCGACGCCATATTCAACGCTGTAAAGATTCATCAAATTAAAAAGATGATTACCTCTATGATTACTATGTTGATTTCCCCAATCTTCATGTTTTGCGTTCAAATCACCGGCCAAGATGAAATAGTTTTCTTCCAAGCTCAGTTTAAGTTCCCTAAAAACAATCTCGAGTTCTGATGCAAAGTAAGTGACCTGCGGAGCTCCAGCCGCATAAGCCGCAATCATATAAATCCGCTTCCCTTGAGAGAGAGAGATGCATACAACGCAAACTTTTAGCGTCTTGAGCTTTCGCAATTCTTTGTTGTATATTACTTTATAATTAATGCCTTTTCGTATAAAGAGAGCGACACCGCCCCCTTGAGTTGAGTCGGGCAAGTCTCTTCTTACGATATTGTAATTTTTATGAGTCAATTTGTGTTTGTGGTTTAGCTTAGTTTCGCTAGCCATAAACTCATCGGGACTGTAGTCTTTCAACAATTGGAACATATTGGCTCTTCTTTCAATCCTAATCAGTGAATTTAGATTCACAGCTAGGACAGTCCAACGCACTAAACATCATGCCACGGGATTTTGGATTTAGTTGGGCTTTTAGCCATTTGTCATTACCAAAATTAATAAAATTTGTTTGGGGATATTATACTGTAGGGACTCTTTTTTTTTTGGAATTCAATACGACACCCTTTTCTATAAATCAAAAAAAAAAACTAAACAAAATATTTCTCACCTCGAAAATTTTGCGAACAAAAAGTTATTTTATCTTCAAAACAATTTTATGAAACGAAAACTAACGTTTTCAATATCTGGTAAAATTTTAAGAAAAATCGAATCGACAGTTTTTTTTTCAAAAAATTAAAAATCTAAACAAAAAATTCAAAAAAGTTGGTAAAATGATTTTCGGCTCAAATGAGTTTTCAAAAATTTGAGACTAATAAACTAATTTTAAGTTGTAAGAAATATTGTTTTTAACATTCAGAAAAATGGCGTAGATTATAGCTTCCAATTAATTTTTTCTTATAAGAAATATTGTTTTCAATATTGGGTAAAATTTTGAGAAAAATCAAATTGATAGTTTTCTTACAAAAAATAGAAACCTAAAAAAACATAATAAAAGTTATTAAAATTTAATTTTCGACTCAAATAATTATTTAGAACTTTTAGACATTGGTTTTAAACTAAATTTTTTTTTTTTAATTTTATTGCCAACATTGAGTAACATTTTGAGAAAAATTGAATTCAAAGTTTTCTTACAATTAATATAAAACCCTACAAAAAAATTAAACAAAGTTGGTAAAAATTGGCTTTCGACTTAAATATCTTTTCAAAACTTTGAGAAAAAATTTTGAGAAAAATCGAATGTGCTTTTTTTACACAAAATAAAAACCTAAACAAAATTAATAAATGTTGTTGAAAATTGGCTTACGACTCAAATATCATTCCAAAACTTTAAAATATTGGCTTTAAACTACTTTGAACTTCTAAAAAATATTGTTATCAACACTCAATAAGATTTGGAGAAAAAATCTAATTGACAGTTTTAAAAAGAAAAATTAAAACCTAATTTTTTTAAATAAATAAAAAAAACTTTTATTATAAATATAAATAATAAAAGTTGATAAAAATTGATTTTCAATTCAAATAGCTTTTTAAAACTTTAAGATATAAACTTTAAACTACATTTTTTTCAACATATATTGTTTTCAACATTCAGTAAAATTTTGAGAAAAATCGTGTTGACAGTTTTTTACAAAAAATAGAAATCTAAAAAAAAAAAACAAAACTTTAACTTGGTACAAATTTAATTTCAACTCAAATAGCTTTTTAAAAATTAAAAATATTGTCTTCAAACTTTCTTTATTTTACAGAACAAAAGTGTTTTCGATATTCAGTAGTTTTTTTTTTTAATCTAATAGTCCGTTTTTTTTTTCATAAAAAAATAAAATGTACAAAAAATAGAACGCAAATTTAGTAAAAATTGGTGTACGGTTTTTGATATCTCTAAAAATAATTTCATATATCGTCGGTATGCTGCAAAAAGAGCTCAAGTCCACTTTTGTGTCATTTTGACTTAAGGGGGTATTCTGGTCTAGAGACATGAATTTTATGTAATTTTTGAAATGCTGTAAGAAAAAGCAAGCAACAATTTTACCACCAATTTTTGTATACATTATTTATTCACATTAGAAGCATACAAAAAAATAAAAAAGGAAAAAAATAATCAAAATTCCGTTAGATATCAGCTGATGGAGTATTGCGTCTCAAAAATTTGGTGCGTGACCATACCCACGATTTTAACTCTCCTAGAAATCTGAAATCAAAAACTAAACAAGATTATAAATCTACAATAATGTCGCAATTTTAGGAACTACGGAAAAGTTACAAACATTTTTTTTTACAAAATGGCGACAGCCTAAATAAAAATAAAAAAAATTTACCACTTTTTTGAACATTCTTCGTTTTGTTAAAAATAGTAAAAATAAAAATTTGGGGATGGCCGTAGACAAGTCCCTAAAGAAGACTCTCTTAAAATTTCAAGTAAATCGGTTCGGCAGACCCAGAGAAATCGTGGGTATCAGATTCAAAAAGATAGTTCTGAGAAAAACGCGTTTAAAGTAACCCATTATGTCTTTTATTCTATTAGTTGCAGCCCAACCGATTTGGATGGCTGCTCAGAAAAATACTTATTTTAATTTGAATTTGGGAAAACCATTTTGGGGACATATTCTTAAATAGTTAAACTATGAAAATATGAACAAAAAAAAATAGATTTTTTTATTTCTAGACCAGAATACCCCCTTAATGATGCAAAAATGTCCCTAAGTTCATAGTATATGCTGTGTAAAAAATCTTATGTCTATTAACATTATTTTTGTAGTTATTGTATAAAAACAATTCAGTCTATGTCCAAAACATCCAAACGTGTGGTGCAAAAAGATCCCAAGTGGACCTGTGTTTTTCTTACACAATGTTTTTTTATTATTTATGGTTTAACTGCAAAAAAGCTCATGTCCTCAAATTTAAATATTCCAGCAGAACAAATATTTTATAGCCTACTTCAAAAATAGTTATGAATGGATTTCCCAAATGCCTTTTAAATGATTTCCTTTAAATTAACATGTAAGGAAATTTTCATTATTGAATGTTCTCAGTGTAAAAGTTCGATCTTTTAACTTTACGTACAAAAAAATAAAAAATATCTTTAGGATATTCTGATAAAAACCGTGACCTAAATTCGTGCATTACCAGTACCCAAATGAAGTATACTTATTTTCTGGACTTATCAAAACTATCCGAGATTACAACAAATCAAAATTGAATGAAGTTAGAGTAAAAGTTAATTGGCTTAGGTACCAAAAGATTAAACCTGGTGTGATTGAATGCAGGTACGATAACAATGAAACCTTTAAAGAAATTCGGATTTTCGGTAAAGGCAGGCCCATTACTCTAAAAGAAGTCAACATCCATAAAGTTTATAAAACCAAGGTTGCCAGCACGTAACTTGATACAATCGAGGATTGTCGATCGTCGATCAACTCGAAACAAATTATTTTTGACAGCACGTAATTTGAGACGAGCTCCATTGTGACTTTAACTTAAAAAAGTCATTGTGAACTATAAAATGAAATTTCAAACGAGTTGTCTTTGAAATTATTTCATTCTAGTTTCAATTTTAAGTTTTTTTAGAAATGCTTTTCTTTGATTCGGAGAGTGAAAGTGAAGGCCAAGAAGTGTCTCGTGTTTAAATCAAAAGAATATTTGAGAGATAATAGCAACCCATTCGAAAAAAAGAAAATAAAGATCATGTATGATATTTGTAAAACAATTTTTTTAGCTATGTGCAGCAGTTTAGAGTTAACAACGAATGTTTTTACACGATACTCAGCTCGTTAGAACTTTCAGAAGAAGAACATCAGTTCCACCAATTCTACAGCTTTAGGGATTTATTCAGTTTTCCCTACAGCATATTGCTATTTTTCCTCCAAAACCCATGTGTCCATATATAAATACTTTTTAATGCAAAAATGCCCATAAATGATTAACCTACCAGATGCAATATCCATATTCAAATTCAACGATTTTATGATTTTTCTAGCGGCCATAAACTTTAAAATGTCATTAACTCAGAAACACAATTATATGACTTGAGTTCTTTTTGCAGAATACCGACGAAGATTTGCTTCTAAAATTTTTAAATTGTTTTCGACCAAAAATCTATTTAACAAAACTAGATTTTAAAACTAAACTATTTCCTTATATGAAAAAATATTGTTATTAAGTTTAATTTTCTTAAGAATAATTCAACTGACAACATTTTTAACCCAACACGAACACCTACAAACTTTAAAGTGAGACGAATGGACAGTCAGTGTGGGTCGCATCCCAGCCTCTTTTTTATATAAAACCTTTGTTTATGTCGAAAACAATCACGCAAAACAGTTACCTCGCACAATTTTCAAGTGTTTACATGCCTTTTTGTGGATGTTGTCATAGAAGGACGTAAACTGAAACCTGGATTTTTTCCAAATATTTCTGAAACGAAAATATTTGGTCATAGGTGAATTAACCTGGCCCACTGATATGAACCACTCAGGTTTTTGATGATTGGCTTCTGAGAAGATCTTGTTTGAAATGCTAAGAAAAAAAAAGTTTAAAACACTGGTTTTAATAATTTTATTTACTGGGCATGCTTGTAGATAACCAGGTACATATTCCTAACCACAATATTAACTTATAGGATATTCAATCCTCATCCCTGATCTCCTTTTAAAAATTCGGTGTTTCGAATAATTTTAGAATAAAGGTACTGATTTTGTATTGATAACATATAATCCTTTAAAATATTTAAATTTTTTTCCACTTCTTCTCTTCGAGTTAAAAAAAGTCTGTTTAAAGATTTGTACATATTTAAAGCACATAGGGTGCTCCAGTAAAAGGTTTCATTTTGATATTTTCCATGACCAATCTGAGCATTTGTGCTAATCTATATATATATAGAAGAAAGTCGAAACACTTATAACTCGAGAACGGCTGGACCGATTGCCATGGTTTTTGGATTTGTTTCCGTCCCGAATAGCAGAATACATCTTAAAAACATTGAAAACTAGATATGTGTAGTGAATACTTAATCATTTCAATAGATTCTGATTTGATTATTACATGTCAAACATTTGATGTCCAATGATGTCAAATAGTGTAACAACTATTTTTTTCTGGAGCTTATGGCCTGGTTGCTGAGACCTTTAAGTAACAACTTTATTTTTTTTTCTAAAGACATCATGTGTGCGTTCAGAAATGTATTTTTTGTAAAATGTCTACAAAGTTCAGGTACTGTTATATTTGTTTGTTTTAGACATTAATTTTCGAAAATTATTTATTAATTATTTAATTTTTAATTCCCGAAAATTGGCTTTTTATATGATTTTTCTTGATAAGCTATTCATACGTAGTGGTTATATACTCTTTGAGCTATTGTCTATGTTTCGAAAAGCACTGTTATTATATTTGGTGGTTTTATGCGAGTGCACATTTTAATAAAAATGCCGCGTCCTAGAAGATCTAATCTTTCCCAGCGAAGCCGTAATGCAATTAGGCAACGAAATATCGCTAGTCAATTATCTGATGGAGAACGAGAAATTGCACGAGAACAGCGCTGCGTTAGTATGGAGCAAAGAAGGGACTTAATTCGCGCTTCTCAAACACAAGACCAAAGAGAGGTAGCCCGATAGATGAACAGAGGAATAATCTTCGAAGTGCAAGAAGAAATGGTTCAAGCATTGATTTCAATCGAGCAGCGTTTCTGTACAATTGCACCATCGATTACAGCTTGCATAGTTTAGTTTGCATTGGTCAAATGGACGTTGTTTGCCAGCATTCAAGTTTGCTGGTGAAACACCTGGTTTGTGCTGCCTTAGAAGTAAAATAAAATTGCCATTATTGGTCGAGCCACCAAAGCCATTGCGCTCCCTACTTTATGGCGAAACACTAGAATCACGAAATTTTCTAGCGAACACTCAAAAATACAATGTCTGTTTCCAAATGACTTCATTTGAGGCGGAAATTATCGAAGAACACGGATTTAATCCGAAATTTAAGGTAATTTACATTAAAAGCTTTATTTTCTATCATTGTAAAAAAAAACTGTAATGTAAATTGTAAGATTTCTGTATTTGTCTGTGAAATAAAAATGGCATGTTATTATTTAAAAAAAAACTGTTAAATCGAAGAAATTTCTACGTCGGCGATGCAATTCCTGACCATCCAGATATGCGTTCTACTGATGCACTTGGACGTATTTACACAGTTCATCCGAAGAATGATAAATGTTTCTAATTGCGTTTGTTGCTGGTACATGTTCGAGGGCCAACATCATTTGAATCACTACGAACTGTTTATGGTATCGTGTGCCCCCGCATTTCGTGCAGCAGCGAAATTTGCTTGAAAACGATACTCATTGGGACACTACAATTGCTGAAGCAATTATTTCTGCATTTCCAAGTCAGATACGCACATTATTTGCTATCATCATTTCAACATGCTTTCCATCGAACCCACGTGACCTGTGGAACAAATACAAAGATAACATGTCAGAAGATATTTTACTTCGAATTCGCGTCAGCTCAAGAAATTCCGATCTTGAGGTGAATGAGGAGATCCATAACCAGACTTTGCTCTTGATCGAAGATATAAGTTACCTCATGTGCGGCAGTTTGTAAGTTAGGTTAGGAATGCCAGCGCCAGATCGCGGAATGAATGACGCATTTAATAGAGAATTGGAACGTGAACGTGAATATGACCCACATGAACTAATCCAATCAGTTCAAACGAATGTACCTTATTATATGCCCCCGGTGGAACTGGGAAGACATTCCTCATGTCATTGATTTTGGCCACTGTACGTGCGAGATCCGTAATTGCGGTAGCAATTGCTTCTTCTGGAATAGCGGCCACATTGTTAGACGGATGCCGTACGGCTCACTCAGCGTTAAAATTGCCATTAAACCGTCAAACTACTGAACAACCGACATGTAACATTTCGAAACACTCCGCTATGGCCAAAGTTTTAGAAGCATCAAAAATCATCATATGGAGCGAATGCACAATGGTGCTCAAACGCGCATTGGAAGCACTAGACCGAACATTAAAAGATCTGCGCAATGACTCGAGATGTTTTGGTGGTGCAATGATTTTATTATCTGGCGATTTCCGACAAACACTACCACTCATTCCAAGATCAACTGCTGCTGACGAAATAAACGCTTGCCTCAAAGCATCAAATCTGTAGCGATATGTAAAGAAACTTCAACTGTCTGTAAATATGAGAGTTGCAATGTTGAACGATCTATCTGCTGATGATTTCTCGAAGCAATTGCTCACTATCGGTAATGGCCGTGTTCCTGTTGATTTCATTTCCTTTAAATTTTTCCAATTTTGTATCATCAAAAGACGAGCTTATCAACAAAGTATTCCCGGATATCATTGCTAACCACAAAAAAACTAAATGGTTAAGTGAGCGAGAAAATTTGGCCGCTAAAAATAAAGATGTAGATGACCTCAATTTTTTAATTCAAAATCAAATCGTAGGTGCTCTGTATTCATTCAAATCTATTGACTGTGTAACAAACGAAACAGAAGCCACTAATTCTCCAACTGAATTTTTAAACTCCTTCGATGTGCCTGGTTTACCACCGCACAATTTAAAACTTGGCACGGTAGTCATCATGCATATAGAAATTTAAACCAGCTAAAACTGTGTAATGGAACGCGTTTGGTGATAAGAAAACTGATGAGCAATGTGATTAACGCGTCTATACTTAAAGCAAAATTTAAAGATGAGGAAGTTCTTATTCCAAGGATTCCTATGATCCCAACGGATAATGTGCCCTTTGAGTTTAAACGAATTCAATTCCTGATTCGTCGTACCTTCGCCGTGACGATCAACAAATCACAGCGCCAAACCTTGACTCTTTGTGGCCTCAATCTAGAAAATGCATGTTTTTCTCATGGTCAATTTGTACGTGGCATGCTTACGTGTCGGCAAACCATCCGCTTTATTCGTTCTTGCGCCTGACCAAAAAACAAAGAATGTCGTTTACCACAAAGTGCTTGAATGAAAATTCTATTAATGAATTAATCCGAGCTTAATTTTTATTCCCAATCTGCACAACATAGTTTTATAATTATTATTTTTTATTTTTTTTTATTTTTATTCTCATTCTGTATATGTATGTTTTCAGCATCATTCATCATAATAAAATACTTTTGTGTTTCTATCTATGTAAATATATTATTTTTTATCATTGTTTTACGTTCATCAAAGCCTAAATTAGTTCAGCTAAAAAGTCACACGACATTCATTGACTGTTAGCCGGTACGAAGTTCGCCGGGTCAGCTAGTAACTATAATAGATCTTGAAGAGTTGGCTTTAAAACTGACGTGGCTCTAAGAATAAAAGTTTAAAGGTATTAAGTCTTATAAAATTACGATTCACCCGTGCGTTGTTTGTGCGGGGCACGTAATTTTATTTCATAGAATTATTAAAAAGTGTATCGTTACATTTTTAGTAATTGTGCATTTTAAACTTTTAAATGTCAAAAAATGACATCTTCACAGTGACAGCTGTCTTAAAAGTGGGCTATTGAAAATGAAACTTCCTTTACGAAAACCCTATAATTTCCTACGCAAAGAAACTGAAAATAAAACTTATTTTCCAAAAAGAATTCCCACAAGGACCAAGGACAAAAATACTTATTTATTCTTGTTTTATTTATTTTGTGTTGATAACTTTATCGGTTAAAGAAATATACGATTAGTATACAAATGAAGTGGGCTGATGTGAAGCTGTGGTAATGGTTTCTTGGAGTAATTTCCCATCATCGTCCTCATCGTCCTCATCATCATCATCATCGACCGACAAAACTAAACCTCATCGTTACTTTTTCATGAGAAACCAAGAAAAGGTGCGATTTTATAACTCAAGACTCAACTCGTGTCTCGAATTGAACATTTTCAAATTTAAAAACGACAATGGGTTGAATTTACTTCAATGACTCGGAACACTAGGTATAAAATTGTTGTTCTTATTGTTGTTGTTGTTTTTGTGGACTTTTGTGAAAGCGAGGATACGTCTTGTCGGTAGGACTATTTGTCACGTACGATTTTGGTATAGGAGCAAGCTTTTTGCGAGATAAGGGTTCAACATAATTATTGAGGTGGGTCTACAATTTTATTTTTTCGGTATCAGAATGCTATGGGCCTGAAAACTGAACAATGCCATATACCTTACGCACCTTAACCAAACCATCATCAAGCAATATGTTAGACTTGTGGTATATTACCGTTTTTTTTCAAGGCTTTCACCTTTTGAACGCATAAAATATTGATTTCGTGAGTGCTTAAGGGTGTCAATAGCAGAGTCGTAAAACAAATTATTTTCTATATGTAGGTTCGTATGGTTTTGTTTTTTTTTTCAGTAGTTCTTGTTTTTCGAAACTCGAAAGAGTCTTGGGGGATGTTAAGTGAAATATTAAGTATTTATGGAGTCTCAATATTTTATTATCTTGTTTTTGCTTGGCTTGAGTAGGGTATTGGTTTTGTGAATGCGTTGTCATGCGAAAAGTTTTATTTTGTTTGGTTATTTAGAATCTAGTTTTGAACTTGGGTATTGGGTATTGGTGTACAAAAATTCATAAAAATTGGATGTTTTCTATTTTGTGTTTTATAGCTTCGAGAATTGAATAGAAATATTAATCTGCGTTAAGGGATTTCACACGTCTTTTTCATGTTTAATTGAATATTGATTCGGTGTTTTTAGATTACCACTGAAGATTTATCAAGTTTTGGTTTAACTTTCCGGCATTTTATTATGTACTGTATTAGTGCTTCATTAATATTGCAAGTGTTTTTCTACCCCCACTAGACACGTTCCAGTAGATGGAAAAGGTGGTAAAATCACAAATGCAATGATTGAAATTAGGATTTCTACACAACATTTTTTAATATTAATGAATTAATAAGTTTTATTTTCGAGTTTGTAGGAAAATTCTTGAACTTTAAGAGCCCTTACATATTGTTCTATGACATTTAGTTTCCATACAATATCGCATTTAATTTTAAAATACATCTGTTTATGGAAAATAGTTTTAGACGAGGACCAGCTCAAAGGTGGAAGGAACACTTTTTCGTGATTTTACTTAGCGTGTTTGACAGTGAAAGGAACCCTACCCTGCCCAATAAACCGTTCAAAGATATAATCACCCAAATACGCACCGTATTTTCAAGTACAGCCTCATTGTATTCGAAAGTTTACAATTTCAATATTTGTTGAGATTTAACATAAGAATTAAAAGAATGTCAATTTTACAATGATTTCAAATACAAAAATGTAGCAATTTTTAAA
>NC_079147.1:50671861-50765925 GCF_945859685.1 Eupeodes corollae
TATTTGTAAGATAGGGTCGGAAGAAAAGAAAGCATGCCCGATGAATGAAACCTCAGTATTGTTTGCCCGATCCTGAAAAAAGGAGACCCTCTAAACTGCACCAACTATAGAGTAATAAGTCTACTTAACATTCGACTATAAAATCTTCTCCGCCGTAATATGTGAACGTCTAAAGCTCATCGTTAACAACCTGATAGGTCCTTATCAGTGTGGTTTTACACCAGGAAAGTCCACAGTTTGTCAAATATTCACATTACGGCAGATCCTGGAAAAAACTCAAGAGCACCAAATCGACACCCACCATCTTTTCATCGATTTAAAGGCTGCATATAGAGCTGTATAGAGACATGTCTAGTTTTGGCGTCCCTGCCAAACTCGTCCGTTTGTGCAAGATGACCATGGAGAATTCACGCTGCTCCATAAAGGTTGGAAACAACTTAACAGAACCTTTTGATGTCAAAAAAGGTTTTAGACAAGGTGATGCGCTGTCATGATATTTTTTTAAAATTGTGTTTAAAAGAATAGTGCAGAGCTCACACGTCAACACCAGAGGCACTCTTTCAAAAGTCTGTCCAATTACTAGCATATGCTGATGACATTGACATAATTGGAAGAACTCAGCGTGATTTTAATGGGGCTTTTGTGAGTATTGAGGCAGAGGTGCCAAAAAGCGGTTTAACGGTTAATGAGGGCAAAACAAAAGCTATGTGGTAGTTACAGACTTCGTCTACCTAGGCTCCACTATTAACGCAGAAAACAACACCAACGCTGAGATCAAACGAAGAATTACTCTTGCTAACCGCTGTTTCTTTGATTTAAGAAAGAAATTTAGTAGTAAAGTCCTCTCTCGAGGGACCAAAGTGTCGCTATATAAGACCCTTATCATCCCCGTCTTGCTATACGGTGCTGAAGAATGCTGAAGAATGGAATGGAATGGAAAGCGGATGAAAGCACCTTGGGGCGTTTCGAGGTAAAATGTCTTCGAGTGATCTACGGTCCCGTATGCTTAGAAGGAAAGTGGTGGAGAAGATGGAAAGACGAGCTGTACGGGCTGTACAGCGACGTCTTAGACCTAGCTAGAAGAGTAAAAATTCAACGACTAAGATGGTTGGGTCACGTAGAGCGCATGGAAACAAATGCTCCGGCCCGGAAAGTCTCAAATCCACAGCCACAGAACAGTAGAGGAAGACCGCGAATCAGGTGGCGCGCACTAGTAGAAAGTGACCTTACCCAACTTGGAGCTCGAAACTGCAGACATATAGCTAGGACCCAGCTAGATGGAGAAGTTTGTTGGGTGAGGTCCTGGTTCAGAAATTTGTTGGGTGAGGTCCTTGTTCACACAGGACTGTAGTGCCAACTTAAGTAAGTAAGTACAATTCTAGGTACTGAAATTATCAATGTATTAATACAAAAATTGTATCGTTCACTTTGATAAAGTAAAGTCTTGTTCTTGCCTAAATTCAGTAGCCAAATAATCCAAATACCTTTTTCCTATGAACCTTTCCTTTTAAGTTTCTAAATATAAAGTAGAATTTAGTTGACATTTCAGTTGTTGTTGAACTTCTTCTAAAAATAGTTAAGCCCCATCTAACAGCGTTACTCCATATTGATTTTATTACAAAATAATCGCCAATTAACCTAAAACATTTGACAACTTGTTTCAATTCCTTAAGACTTATTAACATTAAAAAATAATTACTGTAGGACAATAAAATGTGAAGTCACTTAAATAGCCATCACCCATAAAATTGTCAAGTGAAACAAAAGTGACAAACAGAGCGTCTCGTCTGCTTTGATCACACCCCTGAGATAAAAATAGACATTAAAATCAATAAACACGTGGCTTTGTTTTTAACTTTTTAATTCTCTAGAAAAAAAAGTGTGATTGTCTGACTTTCATTATTATAAAGTCAGTTAACTTGTTTATATTACGTCGGTTCTTATTTTGTAATATCTTGTGGCTGGCCATTACTTATTATGTACAGCAGCACCAAACCCCCCATCAGAGCCATCATCATTTACATTTTTAATTCCTTCTTATAAAAAGCTTCAAAGTTTTGTTTTTAATTTTTTAGGTTTTTCTTTTTGTAAATCTTTTTTCACTTTGTGTCTGTCTTTGGTATTTTGTTAGGGAGTTCATATATTTTTTCAACAACAGCCACACTGTGGTGCTAAGTGCCAAGAAATCATAACTAAAAATAGATTGTTTGACTTTAATTTTATTTATTTTTAAACATTGGGTTTTTATACATTTTCTTGTATATTTTAAATCAATATTCTGGCTGAAGGGACCATCTTCAAAGGCTGCCTTTATCTCGATCATATACCGGAAACATGGAGACAGGTTAAAGTAGTTTTTATCCCTAAAGTTGGTAGGCGTAGGCATGAATGCGCGAAGGATCTTGGGTCAATTAGTTTGATCTCTTTTCCGCTTTAAACACTGGGATGCATTCTTGAAACAAATATCAAAGAATAACCGATAGATGAATCCCAGCACGCATATCTCAAAGGTAGTGCATGGTACGCACAGACAATTTAATATAAAGAATTTACTCTCGCAACCTTAATAGACGTAAAACGCCCTTTCAATAACGTCCTTCCTGAATCGATTCACAAATTATTTACTTACTTCGGGGTAGAGGCTTTTATTCAAGAATGGATAATTTATATGCTAAGTGATAGAAAGATTCAAACTTCGATGGGTAACACAATCTCTTCCAAACATTTAAGTAGAGGAGCACCAAAGGGCGGTGTTCTCTACATGCTTAATAAGAAATAAAACGTCGAAGATCTAAGGGAAGTTCAAAGAAAAGCTAGTGTTGGCACTACAGGGGCCCTTCCAGCCCGACCAACAGTTTCTTAAATGACACTCTGTACCTCCAACCAGTAGACCTACACATTGAACATTTAGTATTGTTCAGCGTGCTAAGGCTTTTCTTTTTAATAATAAGTGCATACCCAAGTGGATAATACTAATATTATTATGTAGACACGGTTGGCACTTGAAAAAAATTTGCATGACCAAAGCTAAAACTAAAAATGACCACTCGAACCAAAAAAGGACCAAAATAATATTTGTCCGCAACGGTTTTTAACTTCTCATAGGAAGTTGTTGTGATCGATCCGATTTGCAGAAATGAAAATTTTGACATATCTCGACGTTTCAAGGTTTTTTGAGTCTGAATAAACAATTTTTAATGAAATATCTGTGAGTGCGTGTGTGCGTACATTCGTACATCCGTACCAATAGAGATATCGACTTCAAATAAATTTTGTTATACAGATAATAATACAGAAAGGACCCTCAACAAAATTGACTGGGTGTTTTCTTAACCGCAGAAATTAAAAAAAAATTGGTTAGCCCAAAATAGCTCAGGAACCAATAACGCTAGCGACTTAAGTTAAATTTTATATTTAAAAAATATATTGTAATGTGATAATAAACAATATTTTTTTGGAAAAAAAATCCAATTAACTTTTTTTTTTAAACAAAAAAAACTGAACAAAAAAAATGATTGTCACCTCGACTATTTGACGAACAAAAAATGGGTGTATTTCCGAAATAATTGTATTTAATCAGTTTACTTCGAAACGTCGTCGATAACAGACGTAGTACGATCGGTCCACTCTCATTGTTGATTCAAAGTAATTAAAAAACAGTTAAAATACCACCGAAATTAAAAAGAGCGAGAGGCTCATCGGACTCCGAGAGCCAAAGCCCGGCTACGGCAAAACTGTGTAAAATGGCAACTGCCACAACGTCAAATAGGTTTGATGGGCTATCGGATCTTTCTGATATGGAGGATGATTACAATGTTGCCAGTCCATCAAAATCAAACCAAATTGATTTCCCCCCACTTCATATTATTGGACAAAATAGTGAATTTGTATCAAAATACATAAGTGACTTAGAAATCAGTAATTTTATGTGTAAAAATACATCACTCGGCTGTCGAGTAAATTTTTCCAACAAAGATGACACTCAAAAAGTCTCAAACTCACTCAAAGAAAAAAATATGCCCTTCTTTACCCATAACACAAAAGAAAATAAACCATTTAAAGTTGTTCTGTATGGACTTCATAAAGTGAAAGAAGAAGACCTTTATAATGAATTGGTGCAAAATCTGAAACTTGAAGTACTTAAAGTATATACAATGAATGTTAAAACCCCTAAGTTCAAAGATCAATGCAATTATTTAATATATATAAAAAACAAAAGTGTTAAATTAAACGATCTCAGGAGAAACTTTTTTAAGAAAGCTTTCCACACAATTATCTATTGGGACTATTTTAAAAAACCCCTCACTTTATTCCCCAATGTCACAAGTGTATGATGTTCGGTCATGGTTCAAGTTTTTGAAATGTAAAAATTTCATGTTCCCTCTGTTCAGAACCACATAATGCATCCTCGTGCCCAAATAAAGAAAAAACACTCAAATGCTCAAACTGTGGTGAGAACCATGCAGCAACCGATTCAACCTGTAAGAAAAGACTGGAGTACATAGATTTGCAAAAGCGTCTGCGCGAGCGTAACAGAAGTAGAAACCACACCAAGTACAATCAAACACCAAAAATACATCAGCAGAAAAATTTTATATACGATGCTTCTCAATTTCCCCAGCTTAACCAACGTCCATCGCATGCAGCCGTTGCTCCAACACAAAATATTATTCCCTCTCATACCCCCTTAGACAAAAATATAAACTCAAATCCCATTGAAATTCACCCTAATCTAAATGTTTCCTCTGTAAATGTTACCCAACAAAATGTAAAAAATGATTTATTTTCTTTTGAGGAATTGATGTCTTCAAAAAATGAAATGTTAACTAAACTTTCTGCATGTAAAACTAAATACTAACAATTTAATGTAATCGCTGATCTCAGTATCAAATACTTGTATAGTAATAAAAATGGCCAGTAAACTTAAGATTTGTTTTTGGAATGCCAAGAGCTTGAAGAAGAAGCTATCAGAATTTCTTAATTTTTTAGTAAAACATAATACTGAAGTTGCGTTTGTGACTGAAACATGGCTTAAAGAAAAAATAAAATTGCATTTTGAAAACTTTTACTGCTACAGAGTAGATAGGGAAATCGAAAAAGGTGGTGGTGTTTGTATACTTGTAAAGAGAACCATTAATCACAAACTACTTAAAACTGAAAACACCTCATTGATAGAATCCCTTTCTCTTGAAATTAAGTTGCTGAATGTAGGATTTGTGAAATTTGTTTGTGCATACTTTCCGGGGGGTCAAATTAAAAAGGAAACAATTTCAAAATATAAGGGTTATATTTTAAGATTAATAAAATCAAATCCAAATATTGTCATTTGTGGAGATCTGAACAGCAGACAAACTTCATGGGGATGCCAAAGAGAAAATAAATGGGGTAAAACACTATTTGATCTTAAAAATTTCGAAAACTTTGATATTATATATACCAAAGATCCAACATACATTCCTTCGAATAACAGGGGACTTCCCTAGACCTTAGACATTATATTAACAAATAGGCAGGATTTGTTGTCGGTTCCGTTTGTTGAAAACGACCTTACATCAGATCATTGCCAGTAATATTTGAAATCAAACATGGTGCAAGCCTCTCCTGTCCTGAGAGAAAATATAATTTTCATAGGGCAGATTGGGATAAATTTAAAACACATTTAAAACTCGAATATTCTTCTTTTTCTCCAACCTCTATAAATAGTATAGAGTTAATTGATGAAAATATTGAACAATTTGAGTACGATGTTGAAAAAGCCTTAAAGATTTCAGTTCCCGTGAGCTCAAATTCTAAAAGTTTCTATGACCCAGCGCTTACTGAGGATCTTAAAAAAACCATCACTTTTAGAAACACAGTCCGACGAAGATTCCAACGTCAGAGAACAGATTTTTTGAAATTCCAGCTTAAAATTCTAAATCAATTAGTTTTAAATAAACTCCAAATTATAAGAAACAAACACTGGAACACTACCCTATCCCAGATAAAGAAACATGACAAACTAAATTGGAAACTCTCAAAAATATTCAAAAGGCAAAATTCAAGACTCCCTCATCTAAATGGCGATGGAAATAAAATAATTTCAAATGCTCATAAAGCAACAGAATTGGCTAAGTTTTTTGAAACCAGTCACTCTCTAACACAGAGTTTTAACGACCAGGTACAGTCAGGGAAGTCGAGTCTAGCCTAATAGAAATCGAGCAACTCGTTACTGACCCCCAAAGTGTTCCTCAAATTTCTCACACATTTGTAAAGAACATTATAAAAACCGAGCTTAAACCAAAAAAAACGCCAGGTTGCGATAAGATCTCCAACAAAATAATCAAAAATTTTCCAAAAAAATGTATTTTTTTTCTTGAACACTCTCTTTCTTAAGTGCCTCTTGCTGGGTTATTTTCCCACAAGGTGGAAGTTAGCAAAAATCATCCCAATACCAAAACCAAACAAACCACTATCAGATATAACTTCTTACCGCCCAATTAGTTTACTTAGCTGCCTTAGCAAGCTATTTGAAAAAATTATCTGTCTTAAAATGACAGAAATCATTGAAGACAAAAATGTTCTACCTCCAGAACAGTTTGGGTTCCGAAAAGAACGCTCCTCGACTCAAGAAATTGTAAGACTTTTTAAGGATTTAAAAATAGCCCTTAATAACAAAAAATCTATCGGTATGATATCGTTTGGCATAATGGTGTCCTTCACAAGCTCCTAAAAATTGGTCTTCCAACTTACATTATTAAAATAATTAAAAGTTTTTTGAGCGATAGAAAGTTTTACGTTGAAATTTTTCAAGAAATGTCACCAACCTATGAAATCAAAGCGGGCGTCCCTCAGGGTTCATCCCTTTCCCCACTCCTATACAATATTTATATTGCCGATTTTCCTACCCTGAATTATTGCAAGAGGTCCTTTTTTGCAGACGACACATGCATATATTGCGTCTCTGAAAATTGCCAAGAAATAATGTTTAACATCCAAAAAGCGTTAGATGAAATATATTTTTATTTCTATCGCTGGAAAATCAAAATAAATCCGATAAAAACACAAGCTTGTTTTTTTACAAAAAAACGAAAAGAAAGTAATTTGCCGCAATCAAACTTAGTCTTATGCAATAAACCTATTCAATGGGAACAAAAAATCAAATATCTAGGAGTAACTCTAGACAAACGTCTTATATTTTCAGCTCATATAAAAGAAAGTATAAATAAAACTCAATTTTTGATGAAAATCTTATACCCATTTTTAAACAGAAATTCCCACCTGAGTATAGAAAACAAGTTATTAATATACAAAGTCGTTTTTCTACCTGCTCTGTTATATGCATCACCAAGTTGGTTTTTTTGTGCAAACTGTCACTACAAGAAAGTTCAGATTTGTCAAAACAAAATTTTGAAAAACATATTGAATCTGCCTTGGCATTTCTCTACAATTGGATTGCATGAAATAGCAAAAATGTTAACTATTAAAGAAAATTGTACAAAAATCTATAAAATTTCATTTATAAATGCGTAAATAGTGAAGATGATATGATTAAGGATATTGCTCTATAGATTGTATATATATATATTTTTTCTATATATATTAGTTTTAAGTTTTATTAAAAAGCTATTGAGTTTTTTTTCATAATTTTTCTCAAAACAAAACCCATTAATTAATTAAATCCCTAGTTCAAAATAATCATTTATAGTTGCTAAGAATTTGTATAACATTCTTATCACTATATTTAAGTAGCCATATGTACATTGTACCAAATAAGTTCAAATAAATGAAATAAATGAAATGAAAAATGTATTTAACGAAGAATAACTTTTTTAACATCTAGTTTAATTTTAAGAAAAATCGAAACAATAGTTTCCTTTCTATAAAATATTAAATCCTAAAAAAAAATTACTAAAAAGTTGGTCAAAATTTACTTTCGATTCAAATATCTTTTCAAAAATAAAAAAAAATACTAACTTCAAACTAATTTCTTTCAAAAATATTGTTCCCATTCCGTAATTTTTTTTATAAAAATCCGACAGTCAGTTTTTTTTACAAAAAAATTTATATTTAAAAAAAAATGCTACTAAAATTGGTTTTCAACTAAAAAAATTCCGTTGACAGAAATAGATTTTGAAATCAAACTATTTTATGATATTCAAAATATTGTTGGTAATTTTTAAACTTGTTAGAATAATTCAACTGACAACATGTTAACAAAACATGAAAGCCTGCAAATCATTTAAGCAAGACGGGATGGGAAGTTATCAGTGTGGGTCGCATTTTAGGCTCTTTTTTTAAAATCACAATATGTTAACATTATGTCAGGAGATCGAATATTATCGCTTAGTAAAATGTATATAAAATTAATTTAAACAAATGTTTTTGCAGTCCAAACGCTATTTTCTCATCTTGAAGCGTCATTTTTCTCACCTGGAAGCTCTTTGGCCAGCATTATGTTATTAATGGTATCAAAATTAAGCCTGTCTTTGGTTTTAATCAAAGTAAATATCCACTTAGCAGCAGCTGAGCTGTGAGGAAGTAACATCAAGTTATAAATGATCTTACCTTAATTTCGAAAACAATATTCATTTAAACCGTTTAATGATAATCGACCTTTTTACAAAATTCTGAAATGTAACATGATCTTGGGATGTTGAGCAATCTGTCAATAAATTATGAAATTAATGCATTCAACGTGTCCATTCAATGATCGTGCATTAGTTATAGGGTACGTTTAATTAAATACATTTTTGTACCGTTTACAAATGAAAAGTACCTAATTTAAGCTCGAATTTCATTTTTAAGAATAGAGTCGAGTTTTGTTTTCAATTTCTTAAAAAAAGGGAATAAGAAATGACCATGTGACTAAGTAGGAAAATGATGACCAAATTTGGTCGTAAATGACCAAAATGGTAACTGTGAGTATGAGAACTAGGAGAATGAGAGAGTTGTTGAAAGGAGGTGTCGATACACATTAGTTTTGAATTCCTGAATATTGCAATGGCTGCGAAAGATAGAGTGTGGCAATGCATTTGGGGGTATATTGATGAGCATTCTTAGAACTACGAGTGTTACGGTTGAACTGTTTTAGGGAAGGAATGGAACTGGCTATTTCTCTAGAGCATAAACCAATAAAATAATGGTAAAAGAGGGTGAGGCAAGAAACATTTTGGCGATGTTCAAGTGACGTAAATGATCTTATGATGGTAATATCACCAATCAATCTAAATTCTCTACGTTCAATACTGTCCAAGAGGCTTAAGTAAGTAGCAAGAGCACCAGCCCAGATATGGGAGTTATACTCAAGCTTTGGACGTATAAAAGTTTTGTAGATAACAGCCAGATCAGATGGGGAAAAAAAACTTCTTTCATCGCCTTAGATATCGCGTATGTGATCGTTCCACAAAAGTTTGTTGGTTAAACACATGCCGAGAATATTAAGTGCGACCTATGGACAATGGAAAGGTATATCTCGCTTTAATGATGAATATGAAATATAGTCAGCGAAACAATGTATTGGATTAGAAGTTGCAGACAGGAGATCATTAATACAGATGAGAAAGAGTGTTGGCGATAAAAAAGAGTCACTAGTATTTATTTTGTGTTTGTAGAGTTAAACCCATCCAATACTTTAATACCGTATCAAATGCTTTTGAAATATCAAGTGCAATAATCTTACTTTCTCCAAAACGATGTTAAGATTTGCTCCCCTGTTCGGAGAGGAGAACCATATGAGATCACCAGTAGACCTATTGCTGCGAAAGGTGTATTGTCGGTCAATAAGAATCTTTCAATCTTCGAGATATTTCTTGAGCTGATAGTTAATTAGCGTTTCCATGACCTTGGAAAGAAGAGACGTGCAATCGGTCGGTAATTAGACAATGAGGAAGATTCGCCTTTTTTAAGGCTGGGCAAATGCAGTTTTCCATCCACTCGGAGCGAGACCTGATTAGTAGGACAAATGAAAAAGGTGGCAAAGAGATAAGCTTTCTCGGGAGAGCTTACAAAGCTTATTCACCACGAGCGTGGGTACGCAGGAAAAGGAAGAATTCTTCATGTTTTTTACGAATGACCAAACATTTTTAGTATTTCAGTATTTTTTGCCGTAATTTTTGTTCATGTATAAATTTTGTCTGTTGCCGGCCTTCCTGTCTTGCTTGAACTTTTTCCGGCTTTCCTCAGTAGGGTTGGCTTTATAGCACGGAAATTTACTTCTTTGGCACCAATAACCTCCTGACAGCTGGCGTCAAACCAAGTGTTTTCCTTATTTTTGATACTTTAAACAATGTTGGGAATAAAAGTTCTCATTTCCCGGAGAATCAAACTTGTGATCATATCAGCGCTAAAATCGACATCAATATCGTGGAAGCATAGTGACCAGTTAAAGATAGTCAAAGTAATTACTTTACATTACATTTCACACTACTCTGCATATAAATGTACAAAGTAGAGAGCACAGCATCTTGAGCGACTAGACTACAACAGAAAACATTAATACAAGACAGAAGAGACAGAAGGACAGAAGAGAAAGAACACATGACAACAGCACGCGGTAGGTCCCCCATCTTTCTACTTACCACTTTCACTGATGCTTAATTTCGTTGATCGATGGGAACCCAAGCTTTATCAGTGACTAGGCCGTTGCCCCGTTAAAGTATCTATGAAGACCGTCCCAATTGGCTTTCTCGTATTACCAAACGGTCCTCTTGGAAGCTCTTTCTTTAACTGGCACGAGAAATTTGCTGATATAACACAATGGTCAGATGTGGCTAGGGGAGTTAGAACACTAAAAGTGTACTTATCAGGGTCAAAGGAGAGAAACAAGTCAAGAGTGTTTTCTGTTCGACCTTCAACGTCCGATATTCGGGTGGGCTTGTTGGCCATCTGATCTCAGCACACATTCCTTCGGATGTTTTCTGGCTTAAATTTTGAAGCCATGAAAAATTGTGTACATTGAAATCGCCCGTAACAACGATTTTAGTGCGAGAATAGGACAAAAAATTCTTTGGAATGGAATCAGACAAAGCACCAAATTCACGAGAAGTTTATATTGTGTCTAAATTAGGGCTTCGATAAAGGAAGTAATAGTGAATGATTTACTTATTTAAGGAAAATTTAAACCACATATAATTAAAAAAGGAATTGGTGGAAAGACCATATTGTGGTTAGAGCTGAAAAGCAACATCATTATGTATACGGCGAGGCCATGGTGGGAAAAGAATAAAGGCACTAAGCTATACTCATGAATAAAAATTTAGCAAGAATGGGTTTCGCTTAGTGCCAAAACAGCTATGTGAAACAGCCAACAAACATGCCAACAGAAAATTCGCTCTAAGCCTATGAATAATACAATAGTCATTAAATTATAGTTCACGTATGGGAACATGAAGAAGAAAAGGTATTATGTGTGTGCATGTCCAATACATTAGAAAGTAGATTTCACTCTTTTCTATCCTATCATCGGGCAATATCAGTGTTGTTTTTTCCCAGGCAAATCAACAATTGATCAGATTCACTTTAAGGCTGGAAGAACTATACAAAGCCATGAAAAAATTGTAGGTAAACCAAGTTCAATATAAAAAGCCAAGTTCAAATAATCGGATTGCTGTCAAGAACAATAAACATCTACAAAAGAGGAGACGGTTTTACATGACTCCTCCAGATCTAGAAGAAGGCACAAAATATGGCTGAACATCAGTGACAGAAAAACAAAGTAAAAGATAGAGTCGGTTTCGAGAAGAACCATTGGTCAAATAGCCAAGGTAGCGGACCATGAATTTAAAGTAGTGCAAACAAACCTTCACATAGCTTGTGTCAATTTTAGCAGCCGATAAAACATAGAAGAAGAAATACTGCTGTTAACCGTTTAAATCCATTTAAATTAAGAAACCTTACCATATTTTCTTAGTTGCTGCTGCACAGGACGATTTTAGCTTAGTAGAAGGTTATCCGACCTCTATATACAATCTTATTAGAACATGATATAAAAAAAGAGGCTGGGATGCGACCTACACTGATAACTTCCCATCCGTCTCTCGATTTGCTTAAAAGTTTGTCTATATGTTCTCTGATCAATTTTTACCAAATTTACGTACTATTTGTTGTAGATTGTATTTTTTATGAAAAAACGGACTGTTGGATTTTTATATAAAAATTACTGAAATAAAATGATTTTTTTTTTTTCAGTTTTTTTGATTTATAACAAAAAAAACGTTAAATAGTTTTTTTTCAAAAATATACTTCTTTGATATCACGTTATTATATATTATATAAAATTTAATTCAAGTCTCTAGCGTTTTTGGTTCGTAAAATATTTAGGGTTAACCAAAATATTCGCCTTTTTTCAAATTGCTATGGTAAAAAAAACCACCCACGCAATTTTCTTGAGAGTCCTTTCTGCATCTTTCTGCCTGTATAACAAAATTTATTTGAAGTCGAAATCTCTTCTGGTTCTTATGGACTACGAAAAAAACGTCGCGAACGTACGTACACACGCACGCACCGAAATCTTTCTAGAAATCTTTTATTTCGAATCTAGGGACCTTGAAACGTCGAGAAATGTCAGAATTTGAAAAATCGGATCCATTACAATAACTTCCTATGGGAAAAAATTAGTTCAGAAGATCCCTGGAAACCTAGATGGGCTGGAAACCTAGCTCGTATTAGTGAAAATGAACCAACTTGTAAGCTCCTATATAGAACATTTAATGGTAGGCGACAGCGTGGTGGACGTTACTTACACTGGAGAGATGGCGTAGACCAGGACGTTCCAATACCTTGGGGTATCCAACTGGATGGCGTTGGGTCGCAAACGGGATATAGGGAGAAACTTGTTGTATGAGGCCATGATCGGATCCCAGTTGCCGAGATGATGAACAAAATAGAGTTTAATACTGATTTATTAATAAACTATTTTCTTCGAAACGTTTTACTCAAATGAACTATAAATTTAATTTTAAAAAATAAAGGATTTAACCAAAAGATGCCGGTAGAATAAAGGGTCACACAGGCGTATGAATATTTTTGTAATCCATCTTTTGATGAACTCATCAAATTCTATCCGGTGTTTTCTTCAATAATCGTGAGTTTAAAAACATGTGAGTTTTGAGAAGTATCAATTGAAACAAAAAGTGGAACAATTTTAACACAATTTTAAAAATGTTCCTTATTTTAAAAATGTTCATCGTTCAAGTTTACAATAATCCCTCAAATAAAAGTCAAATGTTTTTATCCCCACTTTTGAGTATCTGATTTCATAGTAATAAGTAAACGTCCGATACGCTAGCCGCCCCCTCCCTTTGCGTTTATCTTTTGCATTAATCCAATCCAACTGAAAAAAAAAAACACTCGCACACAAAAATGGGCACAAAACGAATAAAAAGCGGGAGAAGGAAAACACTTCCCAAAGGCAAAGCATTTATTCAGTTAAAACACGACTTATGCCGAAGGACAATGGTAGCGATGGAGTTTTTTTGAGTTTAGGCATCGGCTCAGCCCTAATACAAAGGAAATCACTTATATCCTGTTGTCCCATAGTCCAGCTAGAGTCCTGAATCCAGAATCCTGAATCCAGACTCGTTGCGAATTTCTACTTACTTATAATTTTTTGAGCGAAACTTTTCATTCCCTTCATATTATTATTTTTGTTTTTGTGTTTCTGAAAAATCTTTTTTTAACTGACCCAGATTTTCAGTACAAGTCCTGAGTAAAAAGGATTATTCATTTAGGCAAATGGCAAAACTTTATTTTCGCTTAGCAAGTCCGAATAATAGAGTTTGGATAAGTAATGACCGCGTGATGATGATGGAGATGGTGATGGCGATGTTGATGGGTGATGATGATAGAAAGAAGAAGAAGTGTTGAAAAAATATATTTGGGTCATTGCAGGAGAAGCTGGATCCATTTGGATATAATTCTTTTTTTTTATGGTTTTGAATATTAATATTGATGTTGTTGTTGGTGTTGTTTTGTGTGTTGTTGCTTTTCTTTATTTTTGGTGATTTTTCAAAGGATCCAAACAACTCTGAAGGAAGTTCGAGTTGGGAAAATCTATCCTATTCATATTTATTTGCAGTTGGATTTGTATGCACTTTGAAATGCATTAATTAAATTGTGTAATGAAAGCAAACGAATTTTAAAATAAAAACAAAAACGGAACAGAACTATGACCAAAAATATCTTCTTTTGAGAAATTAAATGGTAAATTAAAAAAAAGAAATCGCTTTTAAATCAGCAAAATGTAAAGTTTTTATATTTAACATAAAAGAATTATAATAATTACTCCGCAAATCAGTGAGAATATTTTTTTAATTTTTAAATGTTTGTTTTTGTACATAGAAGGTAATAAAGTTATAAGCATAGAAGGTAATAAAGTAATAATTTGTTAATTCCATCGCTTCCTGTTTTTGAATTTAAGTAAAACTAAGTGCGTAACAACAATATTTGGCCTTTTGCTTATTTCCAATAAACAATTCGACTTCAGATGTTCAATTGGTAGACAAATGAGGACACAAGCGTCCACAGGTTTTTTTCTAAACCCAACTCTGTCTACTCTCACTTACACCCGGCGAACATCGGGTGCCTATTACTTCAAATGGAGATTTGGTTCTAAGCCCAGTGGAGAGTTTTTGTATTTGGACCACATACCTATAAGGAGCGGTTAATCCGGCTGCCCATCCTTGGAGTTCTATAAAGGATCTGTCCCTTCAGGTTGAGGGTTGTGCCGTCGGGGTGACTTCCTGACCACGTTAAAAATACCTTAGTTGCGAAGCACCAACAAGCCTCGGATACGGAAGGATTCTGTCTAAGTGTTCTGTTTTGTCTTTCAGCTATTAATCAAGTCCAATTGTTTTGTAATTGGTCTCAAGGAAGTTAAAAATTGGCCAGAGTACTTGAAATAAAAGACCTTGTATTATTTCTTATGTGAAATTTAGTTTTGAGTCACATGGTTCATAATATACTGTCTCTTAATCAGTTCTATGTTAGGGTTCTTGAAAAAGAAATTATGCAGATTTTTAGGATAGTAATTTACTGTTTACCCGTTCGTCCTCTGATGAAGTATTGTTCAATTATTTAAAATCTCGACAAAGTATTAAAAATATTCAAAACAAATGTCTAAAATTTGCTTTGAGTAAGTTCTCAACAAATGCAAATACCAATCTTCATTATTAGTAGATGATTCCAAGAAACCTCGTGTCCCCTGTTCAAGGATATGATATTCCACCTCATTTCTCTGCTCCAGTTGTAACTCTTAATCCATCCTCTGCCGCTTCCTCAATGACGAATGGAGAACAGACAATAACTTTGTCGATGCTCTATGCAGAAATTCTAAAGCTTCAAACTCTAAACAGTGATGCACTAGAAAAAATTCGGTTTCTTGAAAAGCGCAATGTTACTCTGGCTGACACCATTAATATTTTGGAGTCAAAATTAAACTCTTTAGAACAGAGAGATAAGCAGTGTGATGTTGACATTGTTGGTATCCCTAATGTTACTAATGTTACCGATAAGGTTCTTCATCTTTTTAATACTGGTGTATGTGAGCAAATTGAAAGAGATGACATCGAATCATGCTACGTAAAGACTTTGAAGAGAGGAGGAGGTTGCTAAAAATAGATAAATAGATAGCTAAAAAGATCTCTCAGAAATTAAAAATAATGACCAATTTGCGGACACAAATTGTAACCTAATATCTTTGGTGACCAATACAGCAACAAAAGAAAAGCAAAGCATTCAATTATCATAAATGACAGCCTTACTGCTTAGGTTTTCTAAATGCACTCCTGCTACCTGTAATGTTTGTCCTTGTGCCTTGTTTATATTAACAGCAAAGCTAAGCTTGACGGGAAACTGAACCCTTTTAAATTGGAATGGAAGGTCAGTGGGAATAACTGGTATCCGAGGTATTATAAAACTATTTCCCTTACCGACACCTGTTAAAATAGTAGCACCAAGTATGTTCTGTCCCAATTTTGTTATCCGAAGCGTTGTTCCATTACTTAGCCGAGGAGCATCTAGATTTCGCATAAGCATTACTGGAACATTAAGTTTCAATTGAAGTTTATGTGACGGTACACCCGATGGTTCAAGTGAATTTAAAAACTCCACAGGATATGAAGTACTTAGTTCCGTATCCATAATTGTATCCATTGACAAATATTCCTTCATTTCTCCTTGAACCTCGTTTAAAACGTCAGTGTTGATCCTATTTACAATTTCATTTCTTGGTGCTAATATTGCTCTTGCACACAACCACTGATCACTACACAAATTTTGTTGCAATTCCGGAAAAACATTAGCAATGAGATCCACATCACTTTCTACTAAATTACAAAATTCTCTTGACAGTGATATGTAGCCTTCAGCGTCAACGTCTAAACAACCATCACCAATTTTCAACAACATTTCTGCGTAAAGTCCTGAATCCACGTCATTATGAAGATGCACTCTCATATTCGTTTTCTGGCGGAGTTTTTCAACTGTTGGCCATAAGCTTGATGATTTAATGCACGCTTGAATTTCATCTTATGGAAATCTACGGAAATCACCAGCCAATAAAACTACCATGCCTCCCATTATATCTGTACTATCTCGCAAGTCCTGGAGGGTCTGGTTTAAAGCTTCTAAAGCCTTCTTGTGAGACATTGTATTTTCATCCCACACTAAAAGCTTGCATTCTCGCAGCATCCTACCTCGTGAACTATTTTTACTAAAATTACAGATGGGCGAATCTTCCTGTGCCAAATTCAATGGTAACTTTAAAACGGAATGTGCCGTACGACCGCCCTTTAATAGCAGCGGGGCAATACCTGACGAAGCTACAGCAACTGTTATTTTTTGGTCTTTTCTGACGGACATTAATAATAAGTTAAGCAAAAACGTTTTTCCAGTTCCTCCTGGTGCGTCGAGAAAGAAGAGTCGACCACTGCCGGAGTCTATTTTACGTAAAACTTGATGGAAAACATGATTTTGCTCTGGAAGTAATTGAGGGAATAATTCTGCCGCTTCATGTTGCAATGCTATGAAATCATAATCTAGCTCTCGTGCAATTTTATTATCAAAAACATCCACATTGTCTCTTCGAGGGCTGGACATTCGCAAATCATCTAATTTTTTCCAACCATCGTAAAAACCTTGTTTTCTTTTATAATTAGCGTTTTATTGCAGACATGTTCATTGAAAGTAATGTCTGTGTGTATACTTGCTGCAGTTGATGTAAAATATCTTCAGAAATGTATTCTTTATACTTATTCCAAAGAGTTTGAGTATTAGAAAGACCGCAAGAAGATAAAAGCGTAGCGTAAAGTTCCCTGATTTTATCTGGCGATCGGCATTGTACAGCTTCCTCCATAGTTTCATCCCAATGATTGTCATTTTCGAACAGTCGCCGAGCTTCACATGCTTCTCGGTAGGTTTGACATTCCTGAACATTGGCAATTTTAAGTTCTGTAAAGCTAATTGGACCTCTAACATGATGCAACAACATGCGCAGACAAAAGCATTCAAAATTCGTAACATGTACGGTAAATATAGAAAAATTAGAAACAGTTGAAACTGTATTCAATTGAATTAGATATTGGATTTGATATTGTCGTCACCGTCGGTAATACAGTGTACAGTATTCAGGGTTGAAACTTCATTACTATGATGCTAGATGATGCTTGATGGCGTTGAAGTAGCTAAATTTGACGATATTTTGACAAACAATTTTCTTATTTTTCGTAAATTTTTTTTAATAAAAAGTATCCTATGTTACTTCTAATACCTTCAAGAGTGTATGTGCAAAGTTTCACGATGATCGGTTAAGTAGTTTTTTGCGTGAAAGCGTAACAAACAAATTTACATTCGCATTTATAATATTAAAAAGTAGGGAAGTAGGGATAAAGTATTAAAATTTTTTTCGAAAATTCTGGATATACGGCTGCTAGATTGTATGGATCTCATAGTTTGCGTGTCAACGGCATGAATTTGGTAACTGTACCTTACACTTTTATGTAGTTACTGCACCCCGTTTATTTAATAAGCTACCTAAAAATATTAGATGCGAGAAATATTAAGCTTCTTCTATTTTCTTTGAACTACAGTGAAATAGATACATTATTGCATGTAATTATTTGAGAAGAAAAAAAAATGTATAGATACTTTAGTTTCCTTGCTTGAATTTTTACATTTTTTGAGTTGCTTGCTTGAATTTTTCACTTAATTTTTTCTAATTTTATTAATTTTCATTTATTATAAATGATCCGCATCAATTGTTTTTAACATTTATTTTGTAACTTAAGGGTACATCCGCCTCCTGATGTCCCTAACTATTTTATTTGAAGTATAATGCTATTGTTTATTTAAGTTTTGTTTGTTTAACTATTGTTTATTAAATTTTTGCCTACAAACTGTAAATATTGTTAGCTTTAAGTCTTCATCTAAAGTAAAGTCAAAGTAAAAAAAAAATGTTTGTTGTTAGGAATAAAGATTCTTGAGACAAGACGAAAAATGTACTGTGTTTTATTTGTAATCGACGTTTTTAGTAATAGTATTGATTGTGAATTTTTGCTCCATCAATAAATATTTATTATATTGATAAGTCACAAAATTCACTAAAGTATGCGTTCTGCGAAAGGCCAAGTCTTTGGGACCTTGTGGGCTACACATATCTATACTCTGATTCTTCTGCAGAATTTCATCGAAAGTGTTAGTGATTGTACCATATCGTACTATTTCTCAACGTTCAAGTAAGTGTTTTATTTGCGTTGATCGGTTTCAATTAAATAAAATCCCATTGGAGGAAGAGGTCTCTTTCCCATTTTTATAAAACAATATTCACCCTTATCACAGTTCCCGACATAATAGATTCGTACTACTAATCCCGAAAAAAGCTATCATATATATCATATATTTTGTTTTTAAATTTCCAAAAAAATAATTACAAACAAAAGACAAAAGGCTATTGGATTTGCTCCAAGAAAACCCTGAAATTGCTCAAGTGTACACAAAAGCAACAAAAGAGGAAGTCGCCGCCTTTTGGGATAAAGTAAAAGTAGAACTTAACAGCCTTATTCCACCTGTAAAGGATGCCAGCAGCTGGAGGAAGGTACATTTAATTTACATAATGCTTCGAAAAGGTCCGTATAAAATCTCTCTTTGTTTTAGGTATGGTTAGACTCAAAGGCGTATATTAAAAGAAAACTAGTAGAAAATAAAAAAGAAATCAAGGCTACAGGTGTTGGAATGAACAGAATGCATTCTTTTTCAGACCTTCAAGAAAGTGTTATCAAGTTAACTAGTCTTGAAACATGAACAAGAGGAATTAAAATCTCTCGTTCGTTTGGCATCAACAGTTCTTTGGAAGATCAAAATCAAGAACTTAACGAAGTTGTTGTTGAAGATAATCGAAATCCAGATGTGTCGATGTCCTTAGACGTTGCTGATTCGGGAAGTGTTCTTCAACACCGGCGTCTTCCAACCACTTTTCAACAAAGCCATTCAAACGATACCGCTTGCCTTTTGCGGGAACAATCAGAAATTTTTTGGGAAAAGCAAAACAAAAAGGATGATATCTCAAGCAGCTTGCGTCGTATAAATAGAGGAGTGGAAAAACTCTCTGAATTGAAGAAAAAATGTCTTGAAGAGTCCCCGAGACATAACAAGATAAAAGGAGAAGTCTTGCAGCGAGCTAAAACTTTAAGTTCTTGAAATCGAGGTGTCAAAATATTAAGTTTTTATTTTGTTTATGAACTCCGAATGTGTTATTTGAAATGTTACTTTGCTTTTTTAAGTGATTATTTTTGGATGTTTTCAATTACAAAAAGTACAAATGAATTGGATTTTCTTAAGTTAATGCACTCAAAATGTTGTCTCTTATTTGGACTGCTACATTCTGGAAGTTCGACTCATTGTTCCCTTCTTCACTTACTTCTTCCGTTTCAGGATCAGGTTCAATACTTCAAAACCATCTTCCACCTTAAAATGAATGCATATATTATGCAGAGCACATGCAAAATTGATTATTTGTGCGGCTTTTTGAGGGGAATAATGTAGTTGGCGTGCTGAAAGTATGCACCTTGAACGATTTTTTATTACTCCAAAAACTCTCTCCACCAAATTTAGTAAGGAAATGCGCTCTCGCCTAACTAAGATTCCATGAGAATCGTGGTTTGAGCCTGGATACCTTGCATCAACAAATCTAATGCGCATCTTGTTACCAAATATCTAGAACAAAATATGTATAAATGAATATAACTAGGCATTATTGCAACATTTTATTCATACCACCATAGCATTAAGACTGTAATATCCTTTTCTATTGAAGTATACAAATTTTTCTTCCAATGGTGCAATCATTTTTATGTGTGGTTCCTGGAGTAGAAGTCACGTTTAGCTTCAAGTTTTTCAGCGTCAGTCATTTCCAGCTTAATCCATAATGGACACAGTTTTCTTTCAAAAATATTTAACAAACTTTTCAGGTTTGCAGAAAACGTAGACTGTGCCATTCCAATCTCGAAGTTTTTTCCTACGCCGCCGCCGTATTGATACCACCCTTCTGCCAGGAATCTGAGCGCAGCTGCTATAATGCTAATAGGTGTGATTGAAAATGAGAACACACACGGGTCCAGTTCTTGATCCAGCTCCTCCAATAAGTATTTAAATGCTGCTTTGTTAACTCTATAGTTTTTCCTGAATCTGGATATGGACCATATGTATACAGTTTATGAAGATTGATTAAAATTTTACTTACATTTTGTCATCATTGTCAAATGGATTAAATGCATATCCTAAAATTTTCCTTTGTATTTTTAATCCGCGTTTTCGTAGCAAATTTCCTTCATTTATTGCAAAAATAGCGATTGGAAATGAATCCATTTTAAAAAATACACAAAACAGCAAGATCCAAGATTAGATTTCAATTTTGATTTTCACATTTTGCCATTTATCAGCTGATTCCGAAAGTCCGAATAAATGGTTTTTGTGTAGTGATTATCTTTAACGCCTGTGCTTTAAAGATGTATCCATTAATGGTTGTTTGGAAAAACAGAGTGAATAAATCATATCCAATTCGACAGCTTCAACAATATGGTCTTTTAAAGGTCGGAAATCCCTATTGAAAGACAATTTACAATTACCATTTAATATATGTATTGAAGAAGAGATTCTGAACTCATGGAAGAATTGGTGGTGAGATAACTTGTATCATCCCTTTCATTTTAACATTTCTGTAAGGAAATTAACTTTTTCTTTTTCGTGATGTGTTTTATAGTCAATCTTTGCATACCTTCCTTTCTAGTAATTTTTAACGAGGTCTAAGAGCAGTACTACCAAACTCATGCCCCAAAGACTCTAGATAATTATTACGTCAGGTATAATAACAGTCACTTAAGAGCACATCGAGTTAAACACAGATTCAAGAGTTTCACAACTAAAATTTCACATTAATTTCACCATAGCTACCTAACCTGGTCGTATTTTGTTTCAACCATCATAAACCTAAATTTAATCGTTATATCTACTTTGATGACGATCTTCAACCATTCCGTATCGTACTTGTGTCAAAGATTAATGTTAACAACTATGTGAGAGGTATACTTCAAGCTTCAAGCTGTGTTGTGGATAGTGGGATAGGTAGAAGTCCAAACCCTACATACGAGTATATAAGAAATTCCTTTCCCTATCTTACTTTACTGTTTTCATATGTCAATAAAATTCCCATAATGCCAATGGGCTTCCCTCAATTCTCAAGTAATGTAGGTCTAGGGCGAGAGAGGTACCTTGAAACACACAATACAAACCATCATGATGGCGCTGGCATCGCATAGAAGTAGTTACATATCACTTGTGTGTTCTGTTCTTGTACTGAATGGTGTAAGGAGGTTGTTGGTTGTACCCATATAAGGGGTTGGCACCGGAAACATCCATTAATGGTGATGTCCACTCAGTCCAATGCCTTACAACATTTTAGTGGTATTCTCAACAAGCCACATAACAAGTGTGTTAAAGTTAATGCATTGAGTTTTGGTCCAGAAACATTTGGTACGTTCGTTTGGTCCGTTTGGTCGGTTGGTTGGTTGTTCGGTTGGGTTAGTGGCACCTTAGAACAATATAATATAAATTTTATATGAGGTTGATGTTTATTTTTTGTTTTTATTTCGTTTGTTGAGACTTTGAGAGATGGGAGTAACTTTTTCTGTGTTTTAAGTTTTTGGAACTTTTTTGTAGGTAAAAGTTATGTTACTTCTATTTCATGTAAAGGTTCATACATTATACTCGGAGGTAGCAATTACTTTGATTTAGATTTGGTAGATTCTTTGTGTTATTTACTTTAAGGAAACAAGAGGTGAAATAATGTGTTTTACTTGTTTATATTTCGATCAATTATATTTAAGGCTGTGTCATGTGCTTACTCGTAAAAAGTTGCAAGATGACCTTGAATCGATATATTGATATAGTAAACAGAAATTAACTTTTTAAGCCAACAAAGTTTGACTTTGTTTACTTTTGATTTTATCTGACTATTATATTGTAAAGTATGATTCTAGAGGACCTTAAATAATTTTGAGCTTTGTATTGAACTATTGAAGTTGATGTTTGTTAATGTTCAGTCAAAGTTAAAATTTTCTGGAAGCCTTTTTTTACCAACCTTATCTTTTAAGGATCCATTGAAGAATAATTATTATGAAAGAAAAGAAAAACGAAATGATGATTGTGATAGAGATGAAAACGCGGGTTTTGAAGGATCGAATTCCAGTTATTACTTGCAAAGGGGTAGGAATATAGTGATTTGGATTCTTTAACTGATGATAGCTACGAGTCCTTAGAGGGGGGAGATACTCCGGTCAAAATTAAATCTAATGTTTGGACTGTAGTAAGCTTAAAGTCACTCAATGTGTTTACTTTTAAAGGCCAAATTTTCATACCTAAGATAACTGATATGGCACATTTAAGTATATGAAATAAGCGACTTCAAAACTTATTTGAATGATTAATCAATACCTAGCAAGGTCCACAAGGTACCCAGAAATGTCAGTCTACTGGAAAACAAAGAACTTTTATAAAAATAATTTCGTTCTTAATGTAATTTTGAGATGTTACTTAAATGTAAACACTTTGCTGATATTACAAAAATTAAAGGTAACCGCTTAGTAAAAATAAGCCAATTACTGGAAATACTCGAAAAGAATTTTGTCAGTGCTGAAATTCCTGAAATGATACCCTGACGAGGAAGGCTTCAATTACGCCAGGGAATCACATAAGTATGGCATTAAGTTGTGAAAGCTTTGTGAGAGCTGCATATGTGTTGCGAAATGTGACGATAACATGACCAACGGAAAACACTTCTAACAGCAACCAAATTATGCTAGAACTTGCTGATTGCTATTTATAAAAAAGCAGAATAATAATCATAAGCCCGTGTAGATCCGCTTCACAGGGGAATACTATTGCTAGAACGAGAAACTCATTTGGTTGAGACTTAAAAAAATAGAGGTGCAAATCTCAAGGACTTAACTGATGCTATTAAAAATAAAGGTTGTTAAAACTCATTGGTTATAATAAATGTAAATTGAGTGGTGCAACAGTCCGCTGAGAATTAGGGCCTAGCGATTTACAACTCTCAACCATTCCTATGTGCGAGTCCTGTTTCAAGCGGAATTTGGATAGCACTTTTCAATTCCTCGCAAGAGGCAGCACCCGTGAACAAATTTTAGATGACATAGACAGGGATCGAATTAAAGACCTCTGGCATGACAGTCCAACGCACTAACCATCATGCCACGGGTAGGTTAGGTACTACAGAAGTATTGGTTGCAAAGTGGAAAAATAAGCGTCATGTGCTTCGAATAAGCACGAAGCACATATAAGAAGTTGTTTGCACTGGAAAAAGAAATACACACAACGAAAAAATAAATGAGTTCAAAATTATTTTATTCAAAAATTCCTGATCGAGTGGCACCCTACTTACGGAAACTGCCTAAAATCATAAAATAGTATCACAAAATTGATTTTGAGTTTCTGCTTAGTACGTCTTTTGTAAATACATTTGTAATTTATAAATAGCTTCATACTAAAAATGTTTATAATTCTTGAGTTCAGGCAATGCAATTGCGAATCACTTTGAGGACTTGAGGTAGAGACATCAACTTCTTTCATTTGACACAAAAGAAAAGACAAACAGGGAAGCTAAAAAACGTTGTTGCAATGCAGAACAATGTGAAATGGATGTAGTGTTGCAGTCTAATGCAGCAAAATTAGGCCCCTAAAGAAAAAAATTAAATAAGGCCCCAAAAATATGCATACAAAACAACAACAATTAAAATTTTTGAATCTTCGGGGGTTATTTCATTTTTTTTGGACCTTACTTAATTATTTTTTTTGGGGCCTTATTTTATAATGGAAAAAGACCCCAACATTAAATTTGATGATGTAAAAGCTTGAAGAGAAAACCATCGTCACTCTGGTTAATTATGAACAAGAAATGAGACAAGCCGTTAAAAATGTTTACCCACAGTCAAATTTAATCGATTGCTGGTAAGAATTTTTCATATATAATAAAATGGTTTATACAAAGTTAATTTCAACAATGTTTTCTACAATTAAAGGTTCCATTTTTGTCAGACCGTAAGGCGTAACATGCGAAGCAGGCACACTTTGTTTGAATACATCAGAGCTTCAAAACCAGCTTCATGCGCATTTCACAAAATAATCGCTCTTCCTCTACTCTCACAAAATATGATTCCAATGGCATTTCGAGACATCAAATGAAGGATTTTGTTGATGTTTAGTAATAATAATTTCAGATCATTCCTTGATTATTATGAAAAATTCTGGATTCAAAAGGCATTTTTAAGTTTTAGCGGTACGTCTTGTTCTGTTAATTACTCATGTTTTATTTTTAAGTAGGGTGTGTCAACTTTTCTGTTTTTAGAGAAAACATCCGAACGACTTCTGCTGTTGAAGCATACAACGGTGTTTTGGGTCGTTCTGCCTTAAAAAATAAAAACTTTTTCAAATTTGTTGCCGTGATAAGGGATGAACAGTTTTTCAAAAGCCGACAGTTTTCAACTTTAGCAGAAAGTGGTGGTTCAATGTGGGCCAAACATAAAAAATACAACGTTGAACGAAGTAGAGATGCGTCCAGAAGAAGATATTTTTAACGTTGAAGAAATCTGTGAGGAAGATATTAACGTAAGCACATCCTTTGACGAATATATTTGCGTTGTTTGTAAGGATTTGCGAGCAAATATTGTTCTGATGACTTGCAGGCATTTAAAAATGTGTGCTCAATGCAATCTCAAAATTCAAGCTGAAGCTATAGCCCTGAGGAAAGGAGAGTTACAAGTGTTCTTGTTGCAGGGAATTTGTACAGGATGAAATCCAAGTATTTTGTGATGGTTTGGGGTATTATTTCATTTTTGGAAATGAACTTTAATATTAAAAAAAAAAACAAATTGGGGTCTTATTTTATTAAAATTACTCGTTAAAAAAAAAAACAAACTGGGGCCTAACTTAGTTTTTTTCTTTTGAGGCCAAATTTTCTGTAGCCTAATTTTGCAGAGCCCATTTAATAAGCTTGACAAAGCTGCACGTTGTTTTTCACTTATTACGACAAGGAACAATATTGGTGATAGCCTAAACCCATTTTGAAATTCAAATTCCTATGACAACCTTCCTTTATGCAAAACGAAACAATTGGAATCGTTATGAGTGGCCTTGATAAAAGCATCAAGCCATAAATGAGATTGAATCAAATGACCCTCCTTGGCAAAGCAAACCAACGAAATTCTCTTTGACACTGTGAAACGCCTTTTCGAAATCCATTAACAATAAGTTAAGTGGTGAACGATATTCAGAGCTTTATTCTATGATGATTCGCATGGAGTTATTGCGATCGACACAGGAAAATATATTAAGGAATCCTTATTATTCAGCTTCGAATCAGTCTTCGAGATGGTCTTTTAATTGCTAAAGAAATGTTGTTGCTATTATGTAGATACTGCTGGAAGAACGCATGTTCTCATTTAGTTTTCGCACTGCTTTAGATCTGATCTTTTTCTGGGAGCTTGATAATCATACATTTTTACACTCTTCAGGAAAGTTATTTGTTTCCCAAGCCCTCTTAAGGGATATAATAGCTCGCCCGATGTTGCTGGTATTGCTCATTCATAAATGTTTCACAGGTAAACCATCAAGTCCAATCACTTTGTCCCATGTTAATGTGCAAGGAATTATTTTAAGAGTATCGTAAAGCGCTTCAAAAAAGATAATGAGCAATATCCAAAAACTTCAAAGGTTTTTTATTTATTACAGGAAAGTCCGTTTTCTTACCACCGTTTCAACGCACAAATAAACTTCAGAACGCATACATTAATGGTTTTATATAGTCAGAATTTTAATTTATAGATGTAGACGACGTTTTATTTTAAAAGGCAGTGTTATGTGCCACAAATGTAACAAACAGTCATAATTTCGCAGCCAAAGCTTCTTAGGCATTTCTCAAAGAATTGATAACAATCGGGATCTTGTGATATAGTATCTATCTATCAGTTGAACTGGTATGTGTAAAAATAATGGTACAGACTAAGACTTTTTTTCATTTTAAACGTTTAAATTCCTCCAAAAAGCTTGGAGTCTGTTTATAACGATCTCTCCTTGACATTAGACTATCTTATAAATTTGTTCAGCTCTGACACCAATATCTTACTTTTAGGTGATTTTAATTTACCACACATTGACTGGATTCCATCCGAAGGCGAATCCTGCCTTGAAGCCTCTCCTTCTTCTTCACAAATGGAACTATCTCTTCTGGATAAAGTCCTTCTTACTGACTTACAGCAAACAGGCTGTATTAAAAACTCAAAAAATCGAATTCCCGATTTAGTCTTTTCTTCTGACGCTATTAGTACTCTTGTTCTAGAATCTAGATCAGGAATAATAGTGACAAATATCACCTCCCTTTGGATATTTTTTTTGACTTAAGTAATCACCTTACTAATTACAGTTATTCTTTTGATCGCTTAAATAATTTTGATTTCAGAAGAGCCAATTTCCAGCAGTTGTCTGAAGATTTAACCATTTCTGGAATTGCTGATACACTAGCATTTTCTAACATTGACAAAGCAGTTTCAACTTTTTATAGGATCCTTGATTATTGTTTTGAAAAAAAATGTACCGATAAATAAATCAAGAAATACAAACTTTAGCCATCCTTGTTACACGAAAGAATTGCGTTTACTGCCTAACAAAAGAAATAAGGCATGGAAAACGTATATTAAAAGTCTGTCTCCAATTTAAGTCTCTTTCTAATTTTGTATATGCTTGTTGTGTTACTGATATGGCCACCTCTTTGAAAGAGAATCCTAAAAAATTTTGGAATTTTGTAAACTCAAAGAAAAAATCAGATGGCTTTAAAGTTAGCTACACTTACAAGAACCTTTCGTTAGATAAAACTTTTGATATCTGTAACGCTTTCGCATCGAATTTCCGTGAGTCATTTGTTAATAGCCCTCAAGAAGTTGATGAAGTATATTTTCATAATCTTCACTCCTATTCGCAATCTAGCTGTAGTTACATACCTGTGCTACAGAGTACGATCCTTGATCTTTTATCTTCGTTGAATGATGACTGCTCAGCCGGTCCTGATGGTATTCCCCCGATAGTACTAAAAAAGTGTAGTAATGCTTTAGTTGAACCCCTTAAGTTTTTATTCAAACTTTCTCTAAAAGCAGGCAAATTTCCCAGTATATGGAAGAAGTCATTTCTAACACCAATTTTCAAGAAAGGTAACAAGTCGGATATATGCAACTACAGGCCGATTGCAAAGCTTTCTTGTATTCCTAAAGTATTTGAACAAGTTGTTTGTAAAAGCGTAGCACATTTTAGTAAAAATATCATTTGCGAACAGCAACATGGTTTTGTGAAAAAAAGATCAACCGTTACTAATCTCCTCACATTCTCAAACATATGTTCAAACGCTTTAGAACAAGGTTATGAAGTTGACTGACTTTTCTAAAGCTTTTGACCAACTTAGCCACGGAATTATTTTATTTAAACTTAAGGCTCTTGGTTTTCCACCATTTTTCTTAGCTTGGATTAAGTCATACCTTAAAAACAGATCCTACGAGGTAAAATTTAGAAATTGTCATTCTGAACCTTTTGTTGCTCAATCTGGTGTTCCCCAGGGAAGCCATCTTGGCCCTTTTCTGTTCATCCTGTCTATTAACGGTGTATCGTCATGTCTACGCTCAAGTGAACTTCTCATTTTTGTTGACGATATGAAGATTTTTAAAATAATAAAGTCCAACCATAATCGTATTCTTTTACAAGCCGAAATTGATAGTTTAACATTTTGGTGTGGGAAAAATAGCCTTCTACTCAACCCTTTAAAATGTCAGACGATAACTTTCACTAAAAAACTAATCAGTAACGTATTTGACTACTGTATATCACAGCAAAAACCCTGTCGTATCTCCACATTTAAAAATGTAGGTGTACATTTCTGTTCCAACTTAGAGTTTACACATCACATTAATTTTATTGTTAAGAAGGCAAGTTCTATGCTTGGTTTTATAAAACGCTGGGCAAATTAGTTCAATGATCCCTATGTTACCCTTTCTTTGTATAGTTGCCATGTTCGTCCTCATCTTGAATATGCTTCGCAGGTATGGACTCCCCATTACGAAATTCATAGAAAACGTATTGAATCAATTCAACATAATTTCATTCGCTTTGCCCTAAAAGGTCTTCCTTGGGAAGATCCCTATGATCTGCCTCCCTATGAACATCGTATTCTAATTCTTCAAATGCAATCTCTCCATCAAAGGCGTGTTAATAATGACTTAGTATTTTGTTCTGTAATAGTTAAATGCTAATTTTGTTTTGTATTTTGTGCGTGTGTTAGGCTATATTTGTATTATTTTTTACTAACAACTAACACATGCACTTATGATGAGCCTCTAATCGTAGTTTGACGCTTGCTATAAGTCACTACTGAAATTCTGAAGTGTAAAAAATAGTACTTTTAGACGTTTTTATTTAGACCCATGAGAATGTTTCTTGCTGTTACTGCATAATCCATTCAAGACCTTGAAGATGGAATTTGTAAATGTTATCAGGGACATAAAGCCACAAATGTACCAATTTGTCATGAAAAATATCATTATAACCAAATAAGGTTCTGAGAGTTAAAACCGTAGCCGAAAAGGCCATTTGGCTTATATTGTTTTCCATACTTAATGGCATACCATTTTATTTACAGTAAAACAAACATCGATTTTCGTTTGTTTGAAATTTCAAAACGAAATCTCTTTCTGGAAAAACATGTACTTGTGTTGACATTTTTACCAAACCAATTTACTTAATTGATGTATGTGTCAAGCTTAGACCCCTGAAGAAATGAGCTGTAAAGCAATAAGTTAATAGAAATTACAAAAACCTATACTCGTGATTCTGTCTTCAAAAACTTCCTATCAAGACCGTTCAAACTGTTAACACCTGATTTTAGTTAAAGAAATTACTAAAATTGACAAAAAACAAATAAAGGTTGTCCAGTCTAGCCAATCAAATTTTACAAAATCAAACTCAAATACAAAGTGTCATACTGTATCATTTATATTTTTGTATTTGCACTTTTTATTTACCTACTTACAGAAATCTGTTTTTGAAACAGTCAAATATAAAAAACCAAACCAATTTGAGTGTCAATAAGTCCCATAAGTATGCATTTCAGTTGTAAGTAAATCACACCTTAAACAAAAGATTCCAATCAACCATCATTATATTGTTACACAAAAATGGCGTCTAATTACAAAATAACTTTGTAAATTCGTGCAAATAGCAAAATACTGGACACTTTTGTTCTACAGAAAACCTCCAGAAACTCCTTAAAAACCAAAAGTTATGACAAATTCACAGGCAAAAGCCATCACCACAACCCATTATCATTATCCTTGTGTATGAGCTTCAGTACATAGCCAAATGCCAAGTTGTTTGCTTGATATGGCTGATAGGGTCACACCTGTAGTTCGAGTCGCATATTGATGGGAAAAAATCACGAACACCTGATAGAGCAAAAGCAATCGAACATGGCATCTACACTCTAAAGGTCCTCCTGCAACACCAAGCCGAGTGCAGGGTAATAAAAAACACCCTTTAAATTCAGCGCCCGATTGCGGAGCAGCGCCGAGCCGCGTCAGCTAACAATTTAATTGCCATTCATCATTTTCTTTTATCTGATTTGAAATGGCCGGCTTGAACACTCATATTGGCTACTGGGGGAATGGTCGGTCTGTCGGGCAACAACTTTTGTAGAACGTTGAAGTTTTTTCTGGGAAATTGGATTTTTGTTTTATTATTTCAAATATAACTAGAAGCTACGTTGCGTTGCAAGGATAATGATATTTCTATACTCGTATATCCTTCACTATATGCAGGGTGGTTCAATGGATGAGGGCTGGCGGCTGCCGCACCCGATTTTGATTGATTGATATTGATGCATGCGACAGACGCAATTTAATTTATTTGAACGATTTGCGAGGAAAATTGCTTTCGACTCGTTGTGATGAGTTAGCTTTTATTGATTTTTATTTTATTTAATATTTTTTTTTTTAAATTTCAAATTAGATGACTTACAATCTCTGTAGGGAAGTACAATACAGACAGCATAGGTTAGGTAGGTATATGAATATGCTTCTAAACAAAAGAGCGAGTTGTAAGACACATTAATTATTAATATCATAATAATAGAGAACGCTTTCTGTAATTTCTTTTAAATTTTCAAACTACAATTCTAACTTAAAATAACTAAGTTTGGTGATGTAATAGCTTATGGCTATTAATAATGTATGCCTAGTAACTTGTAGACTCAACGAAATTTCATGTAAAAAATGTCTTCACATAATATTTTTAATAAATATTTAGACATATGTATACATAGTACTAAACATTTTATGTGTAAATGAGTTTGCAACATTTTTAGTAAAGTTCAAAGTTGTCTTTTCGAATAACATATAAAAGTAATAATTTTGAGATTTGTCCGTGTATATTGGTTTTGAACTCCTAAATATTGCAAAGAATAGGAAATGCAGAAAATGGTAAGGCACTCCACATTCGCGTAGTACGGCTAAAGAACGAATCTTTGTACTTCACAGTACGACCGAAGCGAAGCTCGAGGGTACTCGTACAAGAATGAGCATTCCTAGAAAGGAATATTATAGTTGAACTGTTTAAATGGAGAAATGCAGCCGAATATTTCTCTGGAGCATAAACCGTTTATATAACGGTGAAAAGGATAAGACAAGAAACTTAAATATTGATAATATTGTCGCCAATAAATTTAAATGCTTTACGCTCAATACTGTTCAAGAGGCTTATAGATAAGAAGTTGCAGATAGGAAATCATCAACAAAAATGAGAAATAGTGTTGGCGATTGAATAGAACCCTGGGGCACACCAGCATTTATTTTTGGCTTTCGGACTTGAATCTATCCAATACTACTTGTATTAAACGATCCAAAAAGTAATTACTAATCCAATTGTTGCGTTCACCACCCTAAAACTAGTATGGCTTAATTCTCAACCTAAAGTGTTGGAATGCTAAGGAAGGTCACCTTGCGATGTGTTTTCCCTTCTCGTACTTGCGAACTATCGGACCCTGCCTCTCAATTTTGGTTGAGAAATGGCAAGATGGCCAAAAATGTAACCCGCTAGACTTTTGATCGTTTCCTTTGTCTAACGAGATTGCGGGACCTGCGACCATAAAATTCTTTTGTTCTTCGGGAGCTTTCCCAAGGAGACATTTCTTTGTGTCCTTTGTTACACAACCAATTGTTTGTTTTTTGTGTCAATTTGAGTTGTACAGAATTTTGGAAAACAACTATTTACAAAGGTTTCTAGATCTAGGATAAAATAAAATACATTAACCTTTATAGGTAAAAAATAATTCTTTATCAACTTCCCATAGGAAGTTATTGTAATGGGTTCGATTTGTCAAATTGAAAATTTTGACATTTCTCGACGTTTCAAGGTTTCCAGAGTAGAAATAAAAGATTTTTTAGAAAGATGTCTGTGCGTGCGTGTACGTACGTTTGTACGTCCGTACGTTCAAGAACCAGAAGAGATATCGACTTTAAATAAATTTTGATTTACAGATAATAAGGCGGAGAAATGCAGAAAGGGCAAGAAAATTCTGTTGGTAGTTTTTTTACCATAGCAGTTTTAAAAAGGTGAACATTTTGGTTGTTACGAACCAAAAATGCTTGAATTAAATTCTATATAAAATATTGTAACGTGGTACCAAACAACTACATTTAACAAAAAATTCCAATGAACATTTTTTTTATAAATCAAAAAAACTAACAAAAAAAAATTGTCACCTCGAAAATTTTACGAATACAAAATGATTTTACCTCCAAAAGAGTTTTTTTGCAACGGAAAATAAAGTTTCTAACATATGGTAAAATTTTCATAAAAATCGAATTGACAACTTTTTTTATAAAAAATAAAAAACCTAAAAAATACATTACTAAAAGTTGGTAAAAACTGAATTTCGACTGAAATATCTTTTAGATTTAGGCTTGAAACTTATTTTAACTTATAAGAAATATTGTTTTTAACATTCTGAAAAATGTTGAGAAAAATCGAATTGACAGTTTTATGTACAAAAAATAAAAACCTAAACAAAAAAAATTATAAAAATTGGTTAAAATTTGTTTTCGACTAAAAATCTATTTAACAAACTAGATTTTCAAACTTAACTATATCCTTATTCTAATTTTAAAATTTTTAAGAATAATTCAACTGAAAACTTTCTTAAAACCTTTTAAGCAACACAAGTAGACAGGCGGAATGGAAACTTATCAGTGTGAGTCGCATCCCAGCCTCTTTTTTTTATAAGGATATGTGAAGTCGGTAGTCTATGCCTGGAGGACAAAATTCGCCACATTAATGAAATTATAATGCCAGAAGATAATCTCTGATAAAAAGTTAACTTAATGTCAATTTCCATCAAAAGTTATGCAAATCTTTAAAATGCACAATTTTAAGACTTTTGAATATGAGAAACAAGCGTATTATTTCCGTAATATAATTTTGTATACAATTTTGTTCGAGAATGTAAAAACTTTTGTCCAAGGGGTCTGTTAATCAATATTCTTCTGTATTTTTTATTAAGTCCATGTAAGAAGGTCTCCAAACAAATGGCGGTAAACTGATAGCCGGGCATGGGTCATTCACTTTAGTTAAAGTTTCCGTTCTACTTTGGCTACAAGGAAAGAATATATTTTGTCTAAACGGACTTGACTTACGTGCGTTGATTGCAGATGACTAGATTTTTTTTTGGGTTAAACTATTACTTCGTTCAACAATTTCTGTGATGTGGTCTTCTTATTATAAAAACGGATTGTACTTCCCAAGGTACGACCAGTAGGCACTTTTAGCACCTTAAGCTTAAGTAATATTTAAACTAGGTCGTTTCCTGACAAACTTCACCATGAAGTTCGGATTCTCTAGCTCCAGTTGCCCATTCCAAGTTTGATGGGTTTTATGGTGCGGGGTCCAAAGGTTTTTCAGGAGCTCCACTTGACCAAACCTTTTTATATGACGCCGGACTCTTTCTTCTTACAGCATAAGGAAAGTCGTTTCAACTTCTTTTCTACTCACCGACTATGAAAACGGAACTGTAGAACCAAGAATTCTTCTAATGTGGTTATGAATGGTAGAAATGATAAGGTGTCTTAATGGACTGTTGATGAAATTGACCGTTAGTTGTTCAACTGTTTCCAAATTTTTAGCATAACATCGGTCCTTCACGGATCCTTATGTTTAAAGGAATCAAACCATAAGCGAATTGTGACTACCAAGACGACAACACGATTTGGCAAATAGGTGCGCAAAAGATTGATTTCTGCTGTAGCATATGAAGCAGCATCCCAGTGGTTGTCCAAATCCAGTTTTCAGCTTCAGTTTTCCAACTTTAAGCGAAACGCTTTCCTCTCCCTATTTTTTCGACACCAAACTATAAATACGAATAAAATGGTATTTCCACATTACCGTGCGGGTCGGATTTTCCATGACGCAGATGTGACAATTGTTTGATAAAGCAGCAAAGATTAAAATTCTCTCCATCAGAAAAGTTGATTATTCACCCAAAATGTTATTGCTACTCTAAGGCCTAAATGGAGAAACGCTGATAAAGCAATAGCCCTTCACCTTTAATAAACGGTGATTTTTTAAGAGCTTGAGAACTTTTTAATAAAAAAAAAACGCATAAAATTTGCAAAATCTCATCGATTCTTTATTTGAAACGTTAGATTGGTCCATGACATTTACTTTTTGAAGATAATTTCATTTAAATGTTGACCGCGGCTGCGTCTTAGGTGGTCCATTCGGAAAGTCTAATTTTGGGTAACTTTTTCGAGCATTTCGGCCGGAATAGCCCGAATTTCTTCGGAAATGTTGTCTTCCAAAGCTGGAATAGTTGCTGGCTTATTTGTGTAGACTTTAGACTTGACGTAGCCCAACAAAAAATAGTCTAAAGGCGTCAAATCGCATGATCTTGGTGGCCAACTTACCGGTCCATTCCTTGAGATGAATTGTTCTCCGAAGTTTTCCCTCAAAATGGCCATAGAATCGCGAGCTGTGTGGCATGTAGTGCCATCTTGTTGAAACCACATGTCAACCAAGTTCAGTTCTTCCATTTTTGGCAACAAAAAGTTTGTTAGCATTGAATGATAGCGATCGCCATTCACCGTAACGTTGCGTCCAACAGTATCTTTGAAAAAATATGGTCCAATGATTCCACCAGCGTACAAACCACACCAAACAGTGCATTTTTCTGGATGCATGGGCAGTTCTTGAACGGCTTCTGGTTGCTCTTCACTCCAAATGCGGCAATTTTGCTTATTTACGTAAACATTCAACCAGAAATGAGCCTCATCGCTGAACAAAATTTGTCGATAAAAAAGCCAACTTTTCTAGGGCCCATTCACTGAAAATTCGACGTTGTGGCAGATCGTTCGGCTTCAGTTCTTGCACTAGCTGTATTTTATACGGTTTTACACCAAGATCTTTGCGTAAAATCTTCCATGTGGTCGAATAACACAAACCCAATTGCTGTGAACGGCGACGAATCGACATTTCACGGTCTTCAGCAACACTCTCAGAAACAGACGCAATATTCTCTTCTGTACGCACTGTACGCATCCGTGTGATTGGTTTAATGTCCAATAAAGTAAACTGAGTGGGAAACTTGGTCACAATCGCATTAATTGTTTGCTCACTTGGTCGATTATGTAGACCATAAATCGGACGTAAAGCGCGAAACGCATTTCGAACCGAACACTGATTTTGGTAATAAAATTGAATGATTTGCAAGCATACTGAGCATCTTTCTCTTTGACACCATGTCTGAAATCCCGCGTGATCTGTCAAATACTAATGCATGAAAATCGTAGCCTCAAAAAATCACTCTTTTGAGTCAATTGGATCTTATTAGCATAGTCTTAAATCTTTGAGCTAAATTTTTGTGTGGAATATGTTAAAATTGATAGCGGAGATATTTGGGCATTTGGTCTCACACTATCGTCTACAGCAGTTTTAATATTGTCTATGTAATGTAATGCTATAAGAAGGCGAAGAACTCTTGGCCACTCAATTAGATAAAGAGTTTTCAAAATTTCCATATGTTTAAGTTTAAAGCGATTCGTTTCCAGATTTCAGTCAGTTAAACAAGTAGTCTTGTACTCAAGAACTTTGTTTGCTGGCTCAAATTTGTTTGCTATAAAATTTAAACCTGATATTTCCAAAACCTCTTTTTAAAGGAGTTAAGATGGTCAGAAGAGTGATGCAGTTCTAGCTTTAATTTAAAAAGCTTTACGATTTCTAATCACTTTTTCTTTTGTACAATAAGATCTATAAATTAATGTTTCTAAGGCCAAATACAACACACAAGCTATTAAGATAGGTGTTTTTTCAAAGTACTATACATTAATCATTTATATTTGAAAATAGAATCTAATAGATAAACATCTTTTAAGGAGCATTTCATTATAATACAAATAATATTATGGAACCATGTTTGACTGATTCAATCTTCTTTTCGAAGAAACTCTTTTTTCTCGCGCAACATTTTCCTCTAATGCAAACGTCACTTTTCAGCCAAATTGACAGAATCATTCACAAAATGATTATCAATCAGCGCAAACAGCCAGCAACAACTGTTGAAGCATCAACATGGAGCAACCATCCAGCCATATGTTTTTTTTCTTCTGGAATATTCGTATGAAGACACATTATCCAAGTCGGGAAATATATATATGCAAGTGTGAACAGAATCAATCAATCTCAGTGGCAAAGCCTTTAACCTCTTTTTTTCTTGCTTTATCCTTCCCATTTCCTAGAGCAGCTACAGATCCAGCTCCAGCTCATGCTGGCTGGGTGACGACACAGGACGCGACGCTTGAGCCTGCAGGGTGCACGAACAACTTTGACACAAACACAGCAGTGCGCTCGAACGGAGACGAACCGAGGAAGTCAAGCTAAGGTATTTATTTCCGATCGAAAAGAAGGACTGCTATGTTATGCGATGAATCCTTTTATTCCTGTGTCACATAGAATACAACCGATTCGTATGTAGGTATATACATTTTTATTCTATGTATGTTTTTTTTCCTTCTTTTTATCCTGGAAAACAAGTCGTACCTATGTAGGTACTTTGTGTGCAATCATGCAGACTGAGGAGTGAGGAGCATAGAAAAAGTTGGAAAAAATGGAGCGAGAACTTGGAGTTCCTTTCCTCCGATGATACTCGGGCTCGGGTGCAACTTGCGAGTCCAAGTTAGCTAAATGAGCATCTACCATTGTTTCATCAACTTGCTGGGAATAAATAAAGGTTTTTATAAAAGAAGCCCTCTTTGTGTTCTTGACATGAAGAGTCAGCATTTTCCAAGAAAAACCTTTGTTTATTTGTGCTTTGATATTCGTGGATTTAGATTGGAAGCACAGCTTATTTGATTTGGTATTCTAGGAAGGTTGCCATGATATTGGTCTTCGGACTAACCTTGCATTTCTTTGGAACATACTAAAAAAGAAATTATATGAAAAGCTTTTAAGAATTAATAAGGATTGAACTTAAAACTTGTTTTAAATTAATACCATTACATTCGAACTTCGAAATATCCAAAACTTTCTTTATCTAGTCAAAACATATGAAGTATTAAAAGAACGTTAAAAGTTTGGAAATGGTGGATATTTTTGGACGAAGTGATAAGGCAACATCATATGAACTGTTTGGTATTGAAGGTAAATAAGTTTCCGTTCTTATAAAACTAAGCCAAACAAATTTATACAAGAAAAGGGAGGGGGGGGGGGGTGGTCTACAATTCTATATTTTTACATGACCATAAATTCCCACAAAATTTCAGGAATTCTTTCTCGTTCTAGGTCCCACATTTCTTTTTCGACTTAAGCCCATCCAATGCCAGTAGTAATTGAACAATCTAAAAAGTAACTACTTATCCAATAAAGAAGAGTTTCATGAAAACCGAAAGCACGCATTTTCGATAAAAGAGCCTGGTGTCAAACCCTATGAAAGGCTTTTGAAATATCAAGTGCAATACTTTTACTTTCTCCAAAACAATTTTTTTTGCTAGACTGTTCGCTGAGATGAACCATGATATCATCAGTGGACTTATTGCTACGAAAGCCTTACTGATGCGTTCATTTAGAAGATTTCAATCTTCGACATATTTCTTGAGCTAATAGTAATCAGCATTTCCATAAATTTGGAAAGAAGAGATGTAGGTTTAATCGGTCGATAATTAAAAGTTGGATTCGCCTTTTTCGGCGATGGGCAGGACAAATGTTGTTTCTCATCTACTCGGAACTAGTAGTCCTGGCTGACGAGTATCGGAGTTGAAAAGCTAACGCAGTGGTTTTGTCAGCGTTGATGATCGCCTCTTTATAAAAATCGCAGGGATACAATCTGGACAAGCGGATATAAGTATGTTGTGATCTCTAAGGACGCACCACAGTATGAGTGCGAAAACAAATTTCTCCCAGCTTTCAGTTTTGAATTGGCAGCAAACTTACTAGCAAAGAGATAAGCTTTCTCTAAAGATCACACAGATAGGGTGCCATTGACAAAGAGCGTATGAACCAGAATATTGATAGTTAGACAGCTCCAACAAATGTTGGATACGCGGTTTATTTGCTTTTTTAACTATGAAGTTAATATGTTCATTAAATGTTAGTTTAGAATCTAAAATCAAAAAAAAACATATGGTCTACTTAAAGGAAAAGAATCAAACATGTACCTAAAAACTCATAGTTTTACATTTATCAACATTTAAAACAAGACGATTATTATTGCACCATTCCCTGAATAATATTAAGTCTTCTTGCAAGAGAAGACAGTCAGATGTAGAGTTAATTTTCTTAAAAATGCTAATGTCATCAGCATATCTTAGGACAGGGGAATTTTGTATGATCGAATCCAAGTCATTTATAATTTAAACAAATAGAATAGGAACAAGGTGCCTACCCTGGGGGACACCAGAATTCACAACAAATTAACTTAAACACTCATTACGAAATTTAACACTATAACGTCTATTTTGCAAATATAAAGAGATCTAGTTTATGAAAAAGTCGTTAAAAACTTTGCTGTGATAGTTTTAAAAGTAATGTTTTATGACACAATTTGTCAAAGGTCTTTCTGAAATTTGTAAAGATTCAATCTACTTGTTTACGTTTTTCAAAAACATCCAAACAAAAAGGACGTAAAGTTAAACAGATTAGTAACAGTTGAACCCTTTTTAACAAAAACGTGCTGGTTATCACAGATAAGATAAGATGAAAAGAAAAGACGCTAAATACGATTGACTCAAACAGTTTAGGTATCACATATAGTTTAGTAATAGGTCGGGAGTCATTATTTCGTTTCTAAGACCCTTTTGTGTGGACTGGTATTATGACGAAGCTCTTCCAGATAAAAGGAAACAGCGAGTAACTTATAGACGTGTTAAAAAGAAAATATAACAGATGTGCTAAATACACAGTACATTTCTTGAAAATGGATGATGATACACCATCTGGACCAGGACTTAAACATTCGTCAAGTTGTAGGATACCATATCAAAGACAGTTTCTTTACTCATAAAAAATTAATACAATTGAAGTGAGGGAAATTTGAAACAGTGGTAGATGTGTTACTTACTTACTTAAGGTGGCGCTATAGTCCGGGCGCACCTGGGCCTCAACCAACATGCGTCTCCAGAAAGCTCGGTCCCTAGCTAGCTGTCTCCAGTTCCGCTGGTTGAGGTCTTCACCTACATGAGTGCGCCACCTGAGTCGGGGTCTTCCTCTACTGTGCCGTTCCTTTGGGATTGGATCCGAAGACCTTCCGGACTGGAGCGTTGATATCCATCCGCTCTACATGACCTAGCCATTTAAGTCGTTGGGCTTTAATTCTGTGAACTAGGGCAGTGTCGCTATACCAGAAGCATCGTAAGAAGCTCTCATCTTTCTTTGACAGGCTCCAAGCCTCAGCACCATAAATGAGAACCGGGATGATGAGTGTCTTATAGGTGGTGATTTTAGAAGATCGAGAGAGGACTTTACTTCACTTTACTTTAAGTCCAAAGAAGCTGCGATTTGCAAGAGTTATTGTTCGTTTGATTTCAGCGTTGGTGTCGTAGCCTGTGTTAATAGCGGTGCCTAGACAAACAAAGTCCTTAACTAATTCAAAGTTAAAGCTGGTCATGGTGCCATCCATTTTGTCCAACACGTCGTTATTCAATGTCCTTTTTTGATGACAGCATATACTTGGTCTTGCTTCATTGACCACTAAACCCATCTTCTTCGCTTCCTTCGCAATGCTCAAAAACGCTCCACTGACATCACGCTTCGATCTTCCAATTATGTCAATATCATCTGCGTATCCGAATAACTGGATGGAACTTTGGAAGATTGTGCCTCTAGTGCTGACGGTTGAGTTTTGCACAATTCTTTCCAGAACGATGTTGAAGAAGTCCCAAACCTTTTTTGCAGCGTGCATTCTCCATCGTCATTCTGCACAAACAGATAAGTTTGACAGGGATGCCAAAACTAGACGTTGCTCGGTAGAGCTCTCTCCTATAGATGCTGTCATACACGGCTTTAAAATCGATAAAGAGAGGGTGGCTATCGATTTGAAGTTCCAGGGTTTTTTCCAAGATCTGCCGTAGTGTGAATATTTGGTCGATAGTGGACTTTACTGGTCTGAAACCACACTGATAAGGACCTTTCGGGTGATTGACGAACGGCTTCAGACGTTCTCACAATACGCCAGAAAGGATCTTTTATGCAATGTTAAGGAGACTGTTTCCACTGTAGTTGGCGCAGTTTAGATGGTCTCCTTTTTTATGTATCGGGCAAATTATGCAGAGATTCCACTCATCGGGCATGTTTCTTCCGACCATATTTTGGAGATGAGTTAGTGCATGCTCCCTACCAAGTAATCGCCTGCTGCTTTAAGTAGTTCGGCAGCGATACCGTCAGCTCTTTCTTCACTTCGTCTAATTCGAAAAGGCGGAATTGTTAATCTGCGTGGACTAGGTTGATTGGTTCTATCTTACTTACAGCGGAATTCGGTTTGTCATCGCTGTTATATAATTTGGAGAAGTGGTCTTTCCATATTCTCAACAAAGACTGCGGTTCTACCATGATGTTCCCCTGATCGTCTTTACAGGCTTCGTTTCGTGGCTGGTAACCTTGGGAGGTTTTTTTTACCTTTTGGTAAAATGAACGAACCTCATTCCTGTTGTGACATCCTTCTATCTCCTCGATCGCGCTTTCTCATGCTCTCTTTTTTTCCATCTAAGAAGCCGGTGTTCCTCTCTCCTCTTCTGCTCGTAGAGCTTGCGAGCAGCTCTAGTCCTTTTGTGCAGCTCCGTTTTGTATGCCTTTTGTTTTGCTGCGTGCGCTTGCCGGCATTCGTCGTCAAACCAGGTATTTTGCTGTGGTGGCTGTGTGAAACGTAGCACCTCAGAGGCTGCATCTCTGATGGCTGCAAGGCAATGTTGCCACTGTTTTTGAATGCTTAATGTAGGCAACATAGGACTCCTCAAGAGGTTATTAGAGACTCGATCGGAAAAGGACATGGCAGTCTCTTGCGATTGTAGCCGTCTAACGTCGAATCTTCTCACAGTACTTCCTTGTTTTGGCTTGGATCGGGATATCCGTAGCCGTACCTTGGCTACAACGAGGTAGTGGTCCGAGTCAATGTTGGCCTCTCGGAATGTTCGGATATCCTGGATACTGGAGAAGTGTCGTGCGTCGATCGCAATGTGGTCAATCTGGTTGACGGTTGATTGATCAGGAGATTTCCATGTCCCCTAGTGGATATTGAGATGCGTGAACTGCGTACTAGCTACCAGAACGTCTCGCCCCGCAGCGAAATCGACCAGCCTGAATCCGTTGTCGGAGGTAGTGTCGTGCAGGCTGTATATCCCGATTATGCCACCAAAGATGTCTTCTCTTCCTAGCTTGGCATTAAAATCTCCTAAGACAATTTTAATGCCATAGCTAGGGCACTGCTCATATGTCTTGTCCAAGAGCTCGAAGAATATGTCTTTGGTGTCTTCATCTTTCTCCTCTGTTGGGGCATGCGCGCATATAAGGCTTATGTTGGCGAATTTTTAGCCTTGATGCGGATTGTCGTGATGCACTCGCTCACACTACTGAAACTCAAGACTTTTTGCCTGAGTCTAGTTCCAACAACAAATCCACACCCAAATAGACGGTGTCTTTGTTCTCGGTAGCAGTCGCCGTAGTAGATATCGCAGTCTTTTAGTTTGCGTTTGCTCGATCCATCCCATCGCACTTCTTGGATGGCGGTAATATCTGCCTTGCAGCAGTTTAGGGCTTTCAGAGATTGTAATTCCCTGGAACTAGGATGAAAAAGTAAGTCCTATTTATAAAGGATCTAATAAGAGCAATACAATTTTAAAGATGGGATAAGAAAAATATCTTATAACGTTGATTAGGTTCTTGCCTTATACAAGCTGAATAAGTTAGCTTTCTGGTAATCGTACACATCTCGAACTTGTTCTGACAAAGAAGTCTGGCTTGGCGTTGATATCGACTTAAACAACTTGGTTGAAAGTAAGTCTATTTCCGGAGATCTAATAATATGGTTGTTAGCTTATTCCTAAAATAGATCTAAAGCTTACCAAAATCAATTTTTCACAGTTGCTTTACTTGACCCTAAACAGCGAAGAAATTTCTAAAGATTTCTCGTCTCTAGTTAGAGGCATTGGCATTACATTTCCAGGACAATCCGAGGCACAGAAGTGTAGTATTCTTGGGTATTCATATGAATGGCAAATGTTTTTGTTATTGATTTATATGTGTGCCAAATACAAAAATCTATATATTCGAGAATTCTCAGCGCACACGCCATAAAGAGTCCAACGTCGACGACGACGACGCCGAAGAAAAGCGAAATTGTGTTCCAAATAATTTTCCAAACACACAAGAATGCACAATATTCCGAAACACACAATATTACATATTATATTATGTTCATTTAACATTGTTAGTATTATATCTACGGGTATACAAGTTTTGAAACTCAAGCCCATTTTCGAGGACATCTGCAAATTACTTGTGTTTTGTGCAATTTTATTCAATTGCATTTTCTTCTAATCGAATCGAAAACAATTATCATTTGATTCCTAAAGGAGATGATATTTTTGACAATTTCCTGCATTTCCATTTGTCGTCATCGGTCGTAGGGAGGTCTCTGGATACTCGATTATTACTTCTGGCTATAAAAGGACAACGACAAAGATACCAGGATAATAACTGAAATATCGAAGAAGGAACTACGTACACAACAATGACCAAATACCAAAACCTATGTTGTGTCAAGCAGTTATTTCTCTGGAGAAATTCAACAAATGTTTTCATTTCTTATTCGGTTCTACTGGTATATCGGGATCGGGTGTCTTGTGCCGTCATGGACCTGGAAGCCTGGAACAGAATATCCTGAATGCTCACATGAACAATTTCAGACTTTCGCAATCATCGTATTGTGAATATACATATTTTTGATATGAAAGTACGTTTTCTGCTTTTCTCTATTTATTCTCAATGCGAAAAGGTGCACGTAAATGCAGTGCCAGAGAGTTGGCCCATTTCGAATGTGTTGTATTATTGGGGGAATTGAAGGAGCCTTTTTATGAGCACCCTAAATTGGGCAAATAATCGTATGAATGTTTTTGAAGCAGAAGCCTTTGAGACTGAAGTCAAGTTGAACCGAACCGAAGCATTCAGCAAAATTGCTAAGTATAGAGAAAGAGAGGAAGAGAAAGTGACGATGTGTCCTATACATAAAAAGGATACTCACACAAAACAAGGAATGAGCACTGGGATAATACTTCTAGGATAATGCTTCCAATTTTAAAACTGTTTATAATATAAGTACCCAAGTGGCAATCGAATTATTGGTGCATTATGGATATTTCCTTACTTGATATCTAAAGCTTATTATTTCTTATTTTGAATGGGGAAAAATTGATAGAAGAATTCTGCTAAAGTGAAAACACATTCGATTCAATTCAAAACATTTATTTCAGACCAGTGAAACATTTCACTGATTCCAATGTAAGTTGTTGAACATTTACAATAATTAACCATGTTGAAAATGCTTTAAACTGGGATGAAGACTGCAAGACGAGAGTTTTGAAATTACAAACATTGAAACTGTTATGATTTTCCATTTTAGAATATCAATACTCCATAAAAAGTTAGTATTTAATTGAGTTTGATTGAGAGCAAATACTTTGATTTTGCGATAAGTTATTGAGATTGATGCTTGATAGGTTAGTTTATGCAGCTAGGTGGCAGCTGATTGAAAATTTGAAAAGCCAACGCATTTAGTCCCTTATGATATCACATGAATCTAGAGAGATCTACCTTACTTGTTGAACCAGTTTCAGCTAGCTATATAGCGTTTGAGACAATAGATGTCAGAATTCCTAAGATCACTACAGTCGTAGTAGTAAGATCCATCAGGTGGAGTCTTGCAGTTGCTTAGAGCGTTAAGCCTACGGTTAGGTTAGGTTAAAGTGGCTGTTGGTTAGGAAGTCCAACACACTTAGATCAAAGTATGGTCCGTTGTGATACCACATGGATCAGTTGATCAGCTTAACTCCTCAAACCAATTGGAGCTCCGAATGAAGCGTAGGTGACAGATAATGTCAGAATTTTGTAGATTGCTGGTGTCGTTAAAGTAGGAGTCTCCAAGGTGGATTGGATTCTACGTCTTTGTTATAAGGCAGGGTATGTGCACAGAAGATGAGAGATTGTCTCCTCCTCCTCCTCGTCCATGCAACTACAAAAATCATTTGCGGGGCTCCAAGTCGAATAGCATGCCTTCCTATTAAGCAGTGCCCAGTCAAGACACCTATAACGTAGCTAATGTGCAATCTACTCAGAGAGATTAATTGTTTTGAGCGCCTGGCGCTAAGATTAGGCCAATTAGTTTAATCGTTTAGTCGCTAAACAGGTGGTGGTGTTATTGCACCTGAATTTTGTTTTCTCTATGGTATCTTGCTTTAGCATGAGTTTACATGTAGCTAAGGGGATACCTATGGTAGCATTGTGAGCAGAGGGAAAGTTGTTCCGCCTTTTGCAAGTTCGTCAGCTTTGCAATTTCCTGATATGTCCCTATGGCCCGGCACCCAGAAAAGGTGAATGTTGAACTGTGTAGCCATCTCCGTAAGAAATGATCGAATTTTAGGGCTGTTAGTGAGATAGTGAAGACAGAATCTAGAGACTTTAACGCAGCTTGGCTATCCGAGAAGATGCGTACATCGTTAGTTGATATAACGTTTTCTCTAAGCCATGATAGGACTCTTTTATAGCCAGGATTTCAGCTTGGAGCACGCTACAATGATCGGGTGGACAAAAGGAGAGACTTAAGTTTAGTCTTTATGAGTTTACGCCTCCACCAACCCCATCCTCCGATTTTGATAAAAGTTTATAGGATCATCGTTTAAAAATGATGTATTCTCTCAAGAAGACCTGGGAGGTATAGTCACTTTTAAGCTATAGTTATTAAACTGAAGATGGGGTATGGTGCAGTCAATATTACTGTTTTTAGTTCTGAACGAGTTCAAAATAGTGGTGTGGCCAATTCCATTATTGATCCATAGAGAGGAGGCTTGAAGCCGTATGTCTGTATTAATGGCCGTTTGCTTGCTGAAAATGTCCAGCGGTATTAGATGAAACAGAACATCAAGTGAGGCGGAGGGGGTAGAGCGAATTGCACCTCACGTACACAAGCAGGCTGTTCGTTGGACTTTGCTGAGTTTATCGCGATTTGTCACTATATTTAGCGCCGTCCACCATACCGCTACTCCATAAGTAAGGATCGGCCTAAGGACTGAGATATATAGCCAGTGTGTAATGCGGGGCTGAAGGCCCCATTTATTACCAATGGAATTTTTACAGGAGAACAGGGCTACTGTGGCCTTGTTTATTCTCTCTTGAATATTAGGTTTCCAACTTAATTTCTTATCCAAAATGAGACCCAAGTATTTTGCTTGTTCAGAGAATTTAAGTGGTACACTGTTTATGAGGTTAGGGTCAATGAGTGGGACTTTGTATTTCCTTGTGAAGAGAACAAGGTCGGCTTTTTGTGGGTTAACGCCTACTCCACACCGATTTGCCCATCTGATGAGCTTATTTAAAGCGTTTTGTAAGAGTTCTTTTAGTATATTGGGATGTTTACCCGTTACTGCAATAGCAACATCGTCCGCATATGCAAACACTCTGTATCCCTCTCTTTCTAGAGTTATTAGTAATTCATTTATTACTAAATTTATTACATAATTCATTTATTACTGAATTGATAATCCTGCTTATCAGCATCTGATTAATCAATTCGTTGATCGACTTATCTACCTTCAGAGATGTCAATACACGTGCAATTGCAGATGTGTTGACATTGTTAAATGCACCTTCTATATCTAAGAAGGCAACTAAGGTGTACTCTTTAAGATGGAGGGAATATTCGATTGTACGTACTTTACTGCGTAGAGCCGTTTCAATTGAGCCTTTGAAAGGAGGGACTTATCAATACTTGCCCTTAAGTGGATATCGATCAAACGTTCAAAAGTTTTGAGAAGGAATGATGATAAGCTAATAGGTCTTAGGTCTTTAGGGTTAACGTGGCTGGCAAGCACATCATAGCGTTAAGCCTCAACGATTGGCCAAATTAATGTGGTTAAAGCGTTATTAGACCATTTTTGCTTCGATTTTTGTATGGTATCATGCTTGAGCATAAGTTTACAAGAAGCTAGAGGTATACCATTGTTAGATTTGTTGCCTAACAAAAGTAAATTTTTTTGGTTTCTTTCATTTTTGATAAGTTCGTCAGCTTACACTTTCATGGAATGTCTTTATGATTCGGCACCAAGATAAGGAGAATTTTGGACTGTTCCGCCATTTCTGCAAGAGATGATGGACAGTTTCGGGCTGTTAGTAATTATATTGAGGCAAAGTTGATATCAGCTGTGAGTAATTGAGAAGACGAAATGAGGTACATAGATTTAGTACATAGAGAATAACACGCCATACAAATCCATCATTATTTTTTTATTCTTCTTTTTGTAAAAGTTTAAAAAGTCACCCCATAATCTCTGTTACAAAGCTTTGTTGGTCAAAACATTCATTGGATTTGATAATGAGTACATTTATATCTGGTTTCGTTTTCACTTCTGCTAACATGACGTAAGGTGCTTAAGAAAATGGAGTCGAAATGATTGCCTTAGATTGGTTATTTTTTTTCTTTTTGTCGAAATTTTCTCAATATCGTGACTGCAATAGTTCTAATTTCTTAAGATAGAGTTAACCGAGTTCTCAGGATAGATACTCAGTCCAAAACAAATTTTAATACCAAAATTAGCTGTGATGTTTAATAGATTTCCATTTCATTTTCCATGCTTTTCAGATCAGGATTATATGAGTTTATTATACATTGCCATTAGTATTCCAAACCCGCAGAACAAAGATGAAAATCTAAAAATTAATATGAAATGCTGAAGGTAATGTCATCAGCGAAACAATTAAGTGTGTAAGAAGTTTCGGACAAAACATTATTTATAAAAATAAGGAAGAGTGTCGGAGACAAAGCGGAGCCCTGGGGCACACCAGCAGTTATTTTCAGGTTATCGGATTTGCGGAATTGAACGGTCGAAAATAAAATTTCCAAACCAACAAAGAACAGGTTTATCAGCACCAAATGCACGCATTACCCAAAAGAGCGGTTGAAACCAAACTATTAAATGACTTTCCAACATAAAGTGCAATTATTTTCAATTTTTCAAAGCGAACAGAAATCATCAAAGAGATTACCTTATGTTAACAACAGTATTTTCTATATACTGAAATATTGTTAAAGGCAATAATATCATTTGGTTCTAAGTTATTAAAGTTTAAAATCATCTTTTACAAATTTTTAGTCATTTTTTTTACTTACTTACTTACTTAAGGTGGCGCTACAGCCCGAGGCAAACCTGGCCCTCAACTAATATGCGTCTCCAGCCAGCTTGGTCCCTAGTTTCGCATGCCAAGTTGGTTGAGGTCTTCACCCACCTGAGTCGCGGTCTTCCTTTACTGCGCCGTCCTTCGGGGTTGGATTCGAAAGTCTTCCGGGCTGGAGCGATGATGTCCATTCGTTCTACATGACCTAGTCATCTAAGCCGTTGGACTTCAATTCTGTTTAAAAGGTCAAAATTGCTGTATAGCCCGTACAGTTCGTCGTTATATCTTCTCCTCCATTCTCCATCTATGCGTACGGGACCAAAATCACCCGAAGAATTTTTCTCTTGATCCATCCTAAGACGCGTTCATCTTTCTTTGTTCGATGTCCTTTTTTGATGACATGAGGTTTTGATCTCATTGATCACTAAACCCATCTTCTTCGCTTCCTTCGCAATGCTTAAAAACGCTCCACTGACATCACGCTTCGATCTTCCAATTATGTCAATATCATCTGCGTATGCTAGTAATTGGATGGACCTTTGGAAGATTGTGCCTCTAGTGTTTACGGTTGAGTTTTGCACAATTTTTTCCAGAACGATATTAAAGAAGTCGCATGACAGTGCATCGCCTTGTCTAAAACATTTGTTGCCATCAAATGCATCGGTGAGATCTTTTCCGACCTTGATAGAACAGCGTGCATTCTCCATCGTCATTCTGCAAAAACTAGACATTGCTCTGTAGAGATCTTCCCTATGGATGCTAGCGAACGCGGCTTTAAAATCGATAAAGAGATGGTGGGTACCGATTTTAAGCTCCTGGGTTTTTTTCCAAGATCTACCGTAGTTTGAATATTTGGTCGTAGACTTTCGTGGTCTGGAGCCACATTGATAAGGAGTAATCAGGTTGTTGACGAACGGCTGCAGACGTTCACATAATACGGCAGAGATGATCTTATACGCAATGTTAAGGACCGCGATGCCTCTTTAGTTGGCGCAACTTAGTGGATCTCCTTTCTATATTTTGCAGATGAGTTGGTGTACTAAGTCATTACCTACTGCTTTTAATAATTCGGCAGCGAAGCCGTCAGATCCAGCAGCTTTGTTTGACTTCAGTTTAGATATAGCTATCTTCACTTCGTCAAGGTCGGGTATGCGGAATTGTTGATCTTCCGTACAGCGGAATTTGGTTCGTTATCGCCGTTATATAATTTGTAGAAGTGGTCTTTCCATATTCTCAACATAGACTGCGGTTCCACTGAAACCCAGCACTTCAGAGGCGGCATCTTTGATGGCTGCAAGGAAAAATTACCACTGGTTTTCAATGCAGGCAGCATAGGACTGTTGGCGAATTTAGCCTTGATGCGGATTGTCGTGATGCACTCGCTCACACTGTTGAAACTGAAGACTTTTTGCTGAGTCTCGTTCCAACAACAAATCCACACGCTATCTTTGTTCTCGATAGCAGACGCAGTCTTTTAGTTTGGGTTTGCCTGGTCCAACTTTTTACCAATAAATTTGAATACAGCTTTTACATTAAATCCAACTTCTGAAAGTTAAATATGAAGACATTCACATACACCAAAAACAGATCATATATCATCTTAGAGGAAGACAAAGTTTTTATTATGCGCTGCTTCCATGAAATTAAGTTTATCTCAAAGAAATCAACCAAATTAGTTGTGAATGAGATATATTTTATATATTTTGGTAATTAAACTTTCTATAGTAGTTTGCTTTCGATCTTTCTCTTACTATGAATACATTGACTTGGCATTGAAAGTAACTGATGGAGAACTTTATAGTTTTTGGTTAACTGCACCATAACTACAAATATAAATTATATTATAGAATATAGTGTGTAGTTTATTAATGATTAAAGTGGTTTGTGAATACAGAAAAACTATATTTTTCCACAGCATCTTGGCATTTAGTTTAAATAAAGTTTTCTTTAAATTCAAACTTGAGACTAAGCCTATAATTATTCACTATACTACAGATTTAAAATCAATACTAAATGCACATTTTTTGTGTGGAATTTTACGAAATTTACATTTTTAATTGCTGAAAAATGGAAATTCATGAAAATAAAAAACAAACTTAAATTTTGGAAATGGATCTCTTCATTTAAGAAGTCAAAGACTTAGGCATAATTTGGATATATCTGATAATTGAAAAGTTTAAATTGCTATTTTGTGAGTAAAGTAGTATAGGAATCCAGTTGAAATTATCATTGGTGATTATAAGATCAGCAGGGTTTTAAACGATTTCCTTTATGAATTTTGACATAGACTTAAAAAAGAAATTTTCTTAGTTATATACTTCACCTTAAAAATCTTTTGATACTTATTGGAAATTCATAAATAATTTCTTTAAGTAATACAAAAACTTTTTTCAAAGTATCCAATGGCCATTGTATTTTGCTTATGCACCTTAAAGACAGAAAAAAGCTTTTAATTAAAATTCTAGGTGCTCCAAGAAGGGGCCCTACTTCATACCCAAGGCGCTGGACTGTTGTTGTATATACTTTATAATATGCTTAACAGCAGAAAGTGTGTTGTCAAAAGTGGCAATGTAACTTGTACCACAACATTTATAATTAAAAATGGTCCTAAACAGGGAGCGGTGGATTCCCTGGTTCTCTTCAGCATTTACACCAACGATCTGATAGGTAGTCCAACAAAGGCAATTGCGTACGCTGACGATCTAATTTAGTACAGAACGGCCCGAAAGGTTGAGGTTATTAGAATTCTCATGCAGCGTGATTTTGACAAGATTCAGCGATATTGCGACGAATGGAAACTGAAAATAAATGTTCAAAAGTCGGAGACAATTCTGTTACGGATTTCGTTGGCTGGGGCCACGAGGGATACATGCAGGTATTGGGGCAAGATTGTCATCGTTGATCTTCACGGGCAGCCATTAGCGAGCAAAGTGTAGTGATGTACCTCGGTATCTGGTTAGATCAGTAATTGTATTTCTACAGACATATAAATACTGCTCTGACCAGGGCCACTGAAGCTAATTTGCTACATGGCCCTCATACGGCCAATGATCGTTTGTGGTTGTCCTGTGTGGTTCAACGTAGTCCCTTCCCAGATGGAGAAGTTTCGGGTGTTCGAGTGGCAGTGTTTACGACGCTTTACTGTCTTATATCGGACAACCGATATATATTGGCAGGATATATTGGCAGTTCCGCTAATCTAACACGTCAGCCGATGAACCGTGGATAGGCGACTCCTGTACAATAGGGACGTCATGGCACAAGGCTCAGCAGAACTGCTTCGGTTTAGTAGGACCGAACGGGACCGAACTGATAGGGTGAAGCATTAGAACCAGTTTTGGTGGCTTCAATCGGCACTTGATAGTGTGTAGTCGGGAATTACAATAAAAAAAAAACTAAAAAAAAGAAAATACAAAATTAAAAACAAAAAATGTTCTAGTTTTAAGTAGTTTATAGGTAGAATAGGTAGTTTAAGTTAGTTTTAAGTTTTATTTAAGGACCTAATTTTAAGTAAAAATAAAAAGGATATTGATATTAGTTTTGTTTAAAGTTTAGAAAATGAATGCAAAAATAAATAAAAAGGCAATAGAATTAAGTATTATTGTTTAACTAAGAGTGTCTGAATGGAACCAGTAAGTTAGTTGTAAGTTATGGATAAATGTTTGTTACGAAATGTGCTTTCCCAAATTAGCCTTAAAACTGTAAGTCCCCTCCATCCCTGGACACATTACTCGAACACATGGATGGTTAAGTGTTGTAAGTCACTAGGTCCTAGTTCTCAATGGAATGTTGCTCCACCTTATTCATGTATTTTTAAGGCGGGTAAATTATCGCTAGTCAACCATAAAGATCTAAGAACTATAAGTCTAGCATTCTTCTATCTCAAGCGCTTAGAAAATGTTTTGTTGATATTTATCTTAAAGCAAACATTGATACAAGACATCTATCTAAGCCATAACATGCCTACAGAAAGGGTAAATTGGTGGGAACGGCGTTACATACTCTAGTACGCACTATCGAATGCTAGCTGTGGTTTCCTTCCTTGAAATTGAATGAGCCTTTTTAACTACGTGTACACATCTACAATAACATCTTCACTTGTCTCAACACGTATAAAATTAGAAGGATAATTCACAAAATGCTTACCAGCATAATAATAAAGTAAAACTAGGGAACTCACGAATAAATGCTTAAATGTTGTCTTCCAATGCGTCAATTGAAGCGGGCTTGTCTGTATAGACATAACATAATACAACACAGCCCTACAGAAAATAGTCTAAGGGCGTTAAATGGCACTATCTAGGCCGCCAAGCGACCGGTCCTGAACGTGAAATATAATGTTCACCGAACTCGCCTCTCAATAAGTCCATTGTTGTGCATGCTGTGTAGCATGTGGTACCGTCTTGTTAAAACCATATGTCATGCAAGTCAAGCTGTTGCATTTTGAGGAAAGAAAAGTGTCACGGCAGCGCTCACCTTACCTAACGATTCGCATCATCTTTCAAGAAGTACGTTCCTATGATGCCACCAGCCCATAAACCAAACCAAACTGTGACTTTTTGTGGATGCATTGGTGGATCTTGCAATGTTTCTGCCTGATATTCACTCCAAAATCAACAATTCTGCTTATTTACGTACCCATTGAGCCAAAAATGAGCTTCGTCGCTAAACACAATTTTTTCGAAGAAGCGCGCGATGAACTTTCTTAACCGAGCACTCATTTTGATACTAAAATTCAATAATTTGCAAGCGTTGTTCGTTTGTAAAACGATTTATGTTTAAATTATAGACCAAACTGCAGATGTTTGACAGTGAAACAAAACACGTAACGTGCAACAGATGTTTAAAACAGTGTTTCCAAAAAGATAATAGCTTAAGAATCACTCTTTATAAGCGAGTCATTTCGTATAACCTCAACTGCTTCACTCAATATACTTGCTCTATACTTAGAAAACAAATATCAAGTTTCATGAGCATCATCACAGTGGTCTAATAACAGGAATGATCAATCCGTAATTCTCAATAATACACACTTCACCATCCTCCAAAACGGTTTGATAAAAACTTCCAACTTTCTGATAGTTCTAGGGGAATAGGGCATTTCTGGAAGATGACTCAATCCACTTCTATGCGACTTAAATTAACTTATGGAATAATGGAAGACTACACAGAAAAAAAAAGTTGTCATATTAACAATCGTCGATAGTCAACCTGAAATTTGGCCAAATTGTCGCATTGACTACCAAAATAGTCAATATGACAACATTATTTTTAAAAATTGAACAATTTTCAATGGTCAATTTTGGTAGTCAATATGACAACTGCGATAGTCAATAGGACAACTGCGGTAGTCAATATAACAATTCTCGAAAGTCAATTTTGGTAGTCAGTATGACAACTGCGGTAGTTGTCCTATTGACTACCGCAGTTTTCATATTGACAACCGCAGTTGTCATATTGACTACCGCAGTTTTCATATTGACTACCGCGATCGTCCTATTGACTACCGCATTAGTCAATACGACAGCAGTAGTTTCAATTTCTTTCAATCAAAGTTGTCATATTGACTACCGCAGTTGTCATATTGACTACCAAATTGTACAAAAATTTCGGATCCCAAAATTGACAACCCAAAATTGTTCTATTGACTATCGCGGTTATTGGCGAAAAATTGACTACCAAATAGTCATATTGATTACCAAAATAGTCAATAGGATGACTTTTTTCGTTCTGTGTAGTCTTGACTTAAGAAGTACGAGATATTAAAATCTAGTAACCGAATTTTCTCAGACAGTCAGGCTACCATAGACTCTATCTATACAAACCTTACAACAGCCATAATACACATAACATCTGGTCAACTCTTGATGAAAAGCGATCAAGGTGCTCTCACTTATCGTTAGGAACTCCATTTGTTTAATTGAGCTAAGAAGAAAGACTTAAGATTCATGTGGTATCACAATACCTAAGTGTGTCCTATTTCGTTGCAGATTGCCATTTCATCCAAACCCTAACTAACCCTTATGATAATAATATATCGGATAATTTATCTTGAGATTTGATTTAAAACATTTTTTTTTTTGGCAGAACCCGGTTGACTTCTGATGTCTTATTATGAAATTTTGTTTAGCTCTGAGGCCTATTTGGATACGTTAATACGCTTAACGGTAGTATTTGATCTGTTGACCAACCCTAAATGAGCAGAAGCTGCAATGAAATCTACTCAAAACAAGAGTATGGTGTGGTTTATGGAATTGTTGAGATATTATTTTTGAGTACTTAACTTGACCTTATGATCCCTTAGTCCAACGTTTTTTTGAAGCTGTTATTGAATTAACTTTAATTTTTCAAAATAAAAGTTAGTATCTTGAAGCAATGTAATTTTCTGCATAAATAATACAAAAGTCAAACATTTGTGTAGAAAAATTTTGTCTTTCTAAAGTCAAAAGAGTTTTAACAGACTTTGTGTAAATTATACCGAAATCATTTTTTTAGAACAAAACCTAAAATTAGGTCAGCGACGAACAAAAAGCAGCTTAATGTTAGGCTTCTCTATCAACGAAAATGTTACAATAATCCGAAATACTCTCAGTATGAGGAAAGGGGCCTCTGGCCCCTTTTATTTACATCTGATATTACTTCACTGTATTAATCAACCATTATTACAATATTCCATTAAATAACTATTGAATAACCATTTTAAGTCTTTTTTAAACTAAAAACAATGTAACAGATTTATAGATAGACAAAACTCAATGGAATTAAATGAATCAAACTTATATAAAACGACCCTCGCTGGAATTTATAGTTTATGTAAATTTTTATATAAGTTAGTTTAAATTTCCGTTTTTTTTTTGTTGCAGTTTGTTTTTAATCCAGTTAACACAATCATCAGTTTCCAACTAAAATTTATTTTTGTATTTAAATCTACCATAAGCTGTGTTCAATTGAAGAGGAGGGATACAAATGTTCCTCCTATTTATAGCATGCGAATGCGTTATAATACCGCTTGCAGAACTATAAGTTCAAGCTACAGGACCTTGTTGACGTTTTTGTTTGAAACAATACTCATGTCAAAGCGTAATTGTTTACACACATGTTCCTCATCATGTTCAACATCACATAAACGACAACAGGAGTGCACTCTCTATCATGAATTCTAATTACATATGTACATGTCCTTAAAACATGAAAACTATAGATAGAATCGGTTGAAACTTTTCTCATTAGCATTGCACAATAGCTCTCGAACAAAATGCACCATATCCTTGCTATCATCCTCATCATCATCATCATCACCATCGTCAATATCATCATCCTCGACAGCAGCATTACCATCAACATCAACATCTCTGTACCTAACCTACCTATCCCATAGTCGTTCCTCATATTATAATGCTTGATGATGAATTTATGCTCTGCTCCAGCAAACTTTATGTGGGATTTTTATTTACATAAATATTTGTATTTTTATTTCTAACCCTGCCTCGAATCTAAGGTAGGTACTCGTAAATATGCACTTGATTTACAGACATCATATTATTCACTGCAGACTACACACATCATACATCATACACGAAACACACAACACACAATACATCTCGCATGCATAAGTTAAATGGATATACTCGTATATATTTAGTATTTCTGGATGCTTACGAAAAATGTAAGTTTTTGAAAACTGCAGGAGAGGAACTGAATCGAGAGCGTGAATTTTTAAATTATTTCAAATTTAATATGAATTAAAGTGCGAAGTTTAATTAGTCATAATTTTATCCTGAGTGAGTTTAAAAAGTGGGATCTAAGCAAATATGAAACCATATTTTTAGTTTTTAAATTCTGTTTTGACCTGTTAATTTAATATGACTAATTCCAGATTGAAAACTTGGTACTTTTGAGAATCAATAAAATACCTTGGCTCAAAACCAATGCAACAAAATAGGAAGAAGAAAGCGGCGATAAAAACTTGATAAATGGTTTTACTTTAAAGGGTTTCAAAATTGAAAAGGGAGGCTGGGATGCAACCCACGCTTATAATTTGACATTGGTACCCTCTTAAAGTCTTAAAACGGTCTTTTTGGAACACGTCAATTTTATAATGAGAGTAGATACACAATCCAAATCATAAGCTGTTAAGCTGTTTTATGTAAGGAAGTATTCGAGGAGTTAAATCAATGTTGTGATCATCTCAACGAGCAGTGGACCAAACCCTTACATCATTTTGGAGAAAGTAAGATTATTGCACATGTTATTTCAAAAGCATTTGATAGGGTTCGGTAAAAGGCTCTCTTACCGAAAATGCATGCTTTCGGTTTTCATCAATCCCTTCTTCATTGGATTAAAAATTACCCTTCGGATCGTTCAATACAAGCATTAACCATACGCGATGTCGAAATTTGTCTCCCCCTCTGACCTGGCTGTTATATGGGCTGGTGCTCCTGCAACTTACTTAAGCCTCTCAGACAGTATTGAACATACTTACTTAAGGTGGCGCTACAGTCCGGGGAAGGGTTCAGGCCTCAGCGCCATAAATGAGAACGGGATGATGGTGATTTTAGATGCTCGAGAGAGGACTTTACTTCTTAATTGCCTTTTAAGTCCAAAGAAGCAGCGATTTGCAAGAGTTATTCTTCATTTGATTTCAGCGCTGGTGTCGTTGTCTGTATTAATAGCGGTGCCTAGGTACACAAAGTCCTTAACTACCTCAAAGTGACGTATTATCTAAGACGTCGTTGTTCAATGTCCTTTTTTGAACACAGCATATACTTGGTCTTGCCCTCATTGACCACTAAACCCATCTTCTTCGCTTCCGTCGCAATGCTCAAAAACGCTCCACTGACATCACGCTTTGATCTTCCAATTATGTCAATATCATCTCCGTACCCGAGTAGTTGGATAGACATTAAGAAGATTGTGCCTCTAGTATTGACGGTTGAGTTTTGCACAATTCTTTCCAGAACGATGTTGAAGAAGTCGCATGACAGTGCATCGCCTTGTCTAAAACCTTTTTTGGCATCAAATGCACCGGGGAGATCTTTTCCGACCTTGATATAGGAGCGTGCATTCTCCATCTTCATTCTGCACAAACGGATAAGTTCCACAGGGATGCCAAAACTAGACATTGCTCGGTAGAGCTTTTCCCTATGGATGCTGTTTTACGTCGCTTGAACATCGTCGTAAATTTTCTTGTCTCACCTTTTTTTAATGTTATTTTAATGGTTTATGCTCTAGAGAAATAGCTAGCTGAATTCCTCTCATTAAACAGTTCAACCACAATACTGAAGCTCATTGGAATTCTCGAGCCCAACTTCGGTTGTACTATCAAGCACAGAGATTCGTGGAATTCCTTACTGCACTCTGTTTTTTCCAGCCATTGCAATAATCAGGAATTTCAAAGCTTTCCCTTTCCGAGTGCTCACACCGTGTCTTTACATAATACCTAACATTTTATTTTCAAGATACTTAACTCAAAATTTAATGTTTAGTACTTTTTCAGTATTTCTTGTTTCAGGTTTTTATTTTTCTCTCAATTGGCAATAACTTTATAGTTCATTAATAACAAATTTTTGTATAACATGAAGAAAGTTTGCAGTCAATTTCTTTTTGTTTTGTTCTCAAAATTCATCGTTTTTTATGAACAAAATTTCATTTGAATTTTCCCAAAAATTATATAAAAATCAACAGTAATATTTTGAGCCAAATCAAATAATTTTAAAGGTAATTAGCACATATTTTTTCGAGATATTCGAATTGAGGGTCGTTTTAAACAAATATTAATAGTATTTTTGGACGTTTTATTTTTTTAAGAATACTGTTAGTTGGATTTTTTTTCAACTTATTACACAGTAGCAAACCATTTTGTATGCTATTTTGAAATACAAATCATTTTGCCTAGGAATTTATTGTAATTGGTTCGATTGCTCAAATTGAAAATGTTGAAATTTCTCGACGTTTCAAGGTCCCTTGAATCTAAATAAAAGATGTTTAGAGATATTTCTTTGTGTGCTAATGTACGTACGTACGTTTGATCGGGAATCTTTTTTTGTCGACCACAGCACCTACAAAAAATGTTAAATTAACTTATTTATGGAATATTATAAAAGACTATTTGGCTTAAATTCACTCGTCTTGAAACATTGTTTTCAGTTTTTATCAAATCAAAGCTTATTTACTTTTCATTGTTGCTATGTAATTGAATAATAATATTTTGTCAGTCAATAAAAATCTTTTGTTCAATAAACGTAGAAGTATAAGTTGTTTTACTTCTATTAAAAAAATATTACTAAAAGTTGGTAAAAATAAATACTCTAGTCAAATATCTCTTCAATAATTTAAGAGATTGGCTTAAAATAAAATAAAATCATTTTGGAGTCAATACCTTCATTTATTCACGAGATATCGGGAACCGAATATCAATTTTTACCCTTTTTGCGTAACATTTTTAGCAAAGTTAAATCTGAAAGAACTGACTGTAGGAGTTTTATAAAAATTACTAAATTGTTTCGTGCGGGACACCCTGTAACAGTGAAATCTTATTTATTCATGTTATACATTAAAAATAACTACGAACGTGTAGTAATTGTGTGTCTATAGCCTTTCCTGTAACGGCTGTGATAAGTCACTGCGTTCCAAACTGTTCTATAGAACAGTATATAAAGTATTATTTTCTAGTCTTTGTCGTATAGGTTTTCAATATAACAAACAAAAGTTATGCGTATAGTTTTCTTATTTGGTTCATGAGACCAATCATTCAAAAAGTTGTTAAGTATCACCAACAAAAAGAAAATAATAATAAATTTACGAAGCATATTTCTGATGCAAAAAAATCATGACTCACGAGATCAAAATAATGTAAAAATGCAAAATTCAAAAAGGGATTGTCTTTTTACAGAAATGTTTGAATGAATAGCAAAACGCATAAAGCTCTATGGGGTAGATAGCTTTTATTTGGAGCTATCAAGCTAATTACAAAGCTTACGAAGGATACGTAAGTCAACGATGTGCACTAACATGGAATTTTTTTTTAACTTTCAAAATTCAAATGTAGATAGATGCTTACTTATTGGAATAACAATAAAGGTTTACAATTTTCAAGGGCAAAGGGTTAAACTATTGGATTATAACAAATGAATACTGAAAGGACATATTATGTATGCTTTGAAACTTTTTTCAAGAACTTGAAATGTATGTTTTTAAAGGTACTCATAAATGATCAAAGCTAAATTTGAATACCTTGAATTTTAACCTCTAAAGAATAAACCCAGAGTTTTTGCTGAAACAAATGTTTGGATGCTATTTCAATTAGTCGTTGTAGTTTATTAGAGTTTGTGCAAAAAGTTAATTAGGTGAAACATAGCACATAATACTTTCTTTTTGTATTTCTTGATTTGAAAAATACCTGTGTGAAGGGGACCTTGTCTTTCGCTCAAACAAAAATGACGAAAAGCTTCATAATATTGTTTATTGGATAATGAAGAGGCCTAGGAACTTCTGGTTTTGATAATTGAATTGTTTTATTATTAAAGGATAGTTAGGACTATTATTTTGATGAAACAATAACGAACGTAAAGCCTCTTGTAGTAAATTGATAACAAAGTTATAAAGGTATTATACCTAATGTGATTAAATTTGTGACGAAAAATTGAATGATTTAAATTTGAAATTAAAAATTAAATTTTCGCCTACTTTTCTTAGTCTGTTAAAATTGTGTTGGTGCTTATTTAAGGTTTAAGTCCAAAAAATACATACTCTCAAGACGCAGGCTCGAAGGTTGATCGGAAAACATGGTTTTGAGATAATCGCGTTTAAGGTTTTTATAGAAGATCCTTGTTGGAATACACTTTTATCCGATCAGTCGCTGAGTACGAATCTGAGGTGAAACTGTCAAAATTCAAAATCACGGATACGAACAAATATTTCATGTATCGATATAAAAAATCAAACAAAATTTTAAATGTCGGGTTTCTGCAAACACTGCAGCGTGAGTCTCCCATTAAAAAAGTGAACGAATATTCTTTTACCAATATGAATGTGTGGCTTTCATTTTTGCAAATAAAAACGTATTCGAGTTCCAAACCAAAGGAAAAACCCCCTTAAGCGGGTTATGTAAACACTCAGAAACGTTGCGAGCAAACTTGGTGCGTTAACCATATTCGAGTTGACTTTTCATATATTCCGGTTTATTTGAATATCGCCTCCCATTGACGATTAATTAAAAAAAGAGGCTGTGATGCGACCTACACTGATAACTTTCCATCACCAATGCCCATTTGTCTTGCGTAAAAGAATTATAGGTTTTTGTGTTTTGTGAAAAAGTTGTCAGTTGAATACTTCTAAAAAAAAATAAAAAGTTCCCAATAATATTTTGGATCTGATGAAATAGGTTGATTTCAAAATCTTGGATCTGATGAAATAGGTTGATTTCAAAATCTATTTTTGTTAACGAAATTTTTAGTCGTTAACCAGTTTTTACCAATTTTAGTAGCATTTCTTATTTTTTTTATTTCTTATAAATATAAACAAATACAAATTGCATGAACGTAATTAAGCTGAAAGATAGCGAGAAACGAACGTCAATTTTTACAAAATTTGCATACTATTTTTTGTAGATTTTAATTTTGTATGAAAAACTGACTGAATTAATCCTCAATTTTTTTTTTTAATTTAAAAATTGAGGCTTAATTCAGTCAGTTTTTCATACAAAATTAAAATCTACAAAAAATAGTATATGATCAAATTAACGTTTCAATTGCAGCACAACAAGGTGGATTCAAAACCATATTGCATTGGCCATTGCTTTATCAGGCATTGCAGCAACGTTACTTGATGGTGGATGGACTGCGCATTCAGCACTTAAATTACCTTTGAACGTTCATACAAATCCCGAAGCAATGTGTAACATAAAGAAGCATTCAGGCATGGCTGAAGTTTTGAGAAAATGTAAAATTATTATCTGGGATGAATGTACAATGGCCCACAAGCATTCGCTTGAAGCTCTCGACAGGTCCCTGAAAGATATCAAAAATAATGCTCGGCTTTTCGGTGGTGCTCTATTGCTGCTGTCTGGTGATTTCAGACAAACATTACCAGTCATTCCACGCGCAACATATGCAGGCGAATTAAGCGCATGTTTGAAAGAATCTTATCTATGGCCAAGTGTCACTAAATTATGCCTTACTATTAATATGCGCGTTCGACTTCAAAATGATCCATTAGCGTCAGGATTCTCTGAACAATTGTTAGACATTGGCAACGGTAAAATTCAATTGTATGAAGATACACAATATATTCGACTTTCAGAGAATTTTTGCAACATTGCAAACCTACCAAAGATGAGTTAATAACAAGTATCTTTCCAGATTTAAGACATAATTATACTAATCATGAATGGCTGCGAGAGCGAGCTATTTTAGCCGCAAAAAATGTAGATGTTGACGCCATCAATTTTAAAATACAAAAGCCATTGCCTCGTGATGAAATTACATTTGAATCGATTGACACTGTTGTTGATCCTGACGAAGTTGTCAACTATCCTGTAGAGTTTCTAAATTCACTAGATTTGCCTGGAATGCTACCACTTAATTTGCGACTGAAAATTGGCTCACCTATAATTTTGCTTCGAAATTTAAATGCCCCAAAATTGTGTAATGGCACGCGATTAGTTGTAAAAAAAATCATGGGCAACATTCTTGAAGCCACTATTTTGAGTGGAAAATTTCAAGGTGAAGTTGTATTTTTACCACGGATCCCAATGTTCCTTCAGATTCGCCTATACCATTCAAACGTTTACAATTTCCAATCCGCTTGGCATATTCTATGACTATAAATAAGTCACAATGCCAAACAATGACAATTTGTGGCATGAAATTAATAATTGTTAGTCAATAAATTCTATTGTTTACGTGATATCGAGAACCGAATATCATTTTTAAGAAATGTTTGTACGTTTTTTTTTTAGATTTTAATTTTTAATGAAAAAACGGACTATTGGGTTTTCAACAAAAATTCACTGAATGTCGAAAACAATATTGTATGTGAGATAAAATAAGCTTGAAACCATTATTTGTAGTTTTCCAATAGACAAATTTAGTCGAAAATCAATTATTTTTTTTTTCATGTTAAGAAATGTTCAATTCGATTTTTCGAATTGGTAAAAGGTAAAACAACCACCAACGCAATTTTCTTGAGAGCCCTTTCTGCATCTTTCTGTATTATTATCTCTATACTGATTCGTGGGCTATGGGCGACGAAAAAAACGTCGCGAACGTACGGACGTACAGAAGTACGAACGTACGTACGTACACACGCACGCACAGAAATCTCTAGGGACCTTAAAACGTCTAGAAATATCAAAATGTTCAATTCGACAAATCGGACCCATTACAATAAATTCCTATTGGAAGGTAATAATTTGTAAAATATCGAAAGTAGTGTCATAAATGTTGAATGTTCTAATTTGAAATTTTGTGTTTTTAAACCAAGTTCTAGAATCTGTGAAGTAATTTTCCTCTTTACTTAATTTACTGCTTCGTTCATCAAACTTTTGAGCCCTTTTGAAAGAAATTTTCAATATTCAGTCTTTTCATGAGTTTTGCCCGAAAAATCTTGACACCTGAGGTTTAAACCCACTCTACCTAAATAGGATTAAATTTCAAATATGAAACTGACAGTACTCAAACATTTATGTTCAGAAATCAGCTCTTAATAAATCTTTTCATCTCTGTTTTGGAAGCCGATCGTCTATAAGAACTTACTTAGTGTTTCATATGTCAATCCCATTTTTTTGCCTTCCTCAGTTAATTTAGCAAGGAAAAGGGAAGTCTTCTTCATTTAAGCTGTCAAATTTGTGACATTTCAATCAATATTCAAATGCTCATAATAAAGAAACATGAATTCTGTTTCAGGAAAAGCTCAAAACAATAGAAAATAAACCGTTGTAGAAGGACAAATGAGTGAGCAAACTAGTGTCACAGTCTGCAAGGTATACTTAAAGTTTACTCGCGAAGGCTGTTTCACACATTGTTTAGAACTTTCGATTATTATATATTGATTTTTTTCGAGAAGAGCTTTAACGTTTTTTTTTTGTTATAATTAACGGGCACTCAAGGCTCAAGAGTTTATTAATACGCCTTACATATTTAAAGTTTAAACACAGTGCGAGCTTTAGGAAAATAGGGAAGGATTAAAGAGAAGATACCTGTGAACTTTGGTCTTAAGGTTTTGAATATCGAAATAATAAGTCAAAACAAAGTTGGGTAAAGCATTCCACATTCTCGATGTGCTAACCGCACAAAAGAATTTCTAAACTTGACAGTATGTCTGAGATTGAGCTCATGGTTAAATTGATAAATATTCTTAGAAGTATGAGTATCACGGATGAATTGTCTGAGGGGGGAATTCAACTGGCTAATTCGACAGACATTGTTTGTTGAAATTCCGGTGGAACAACAAACGACATGAAACATTGCGGCGGTGTTCAAGTGACGTAATTGTTTCGGTTATAGTTATATCGCCTTTCATTTTCAAAGATCCTGTCCATAGACATAAGCTTGTTTAAGGGGCACCTGCCCAAATATGCGAGTAATATTCAAGTTTTGGACGAATATCCAAATGTAAATTATAGATCAGGGATGAGGATTCGCCCATTTAGGGACAGGCTGGCAAAAAAATTCTGCATTCTCCATCCACTCAGAAAGAGACTTGAGTCCGAAAGATGGAAAAGTTTATGGTGTCGTTTTGGGTTGTGATCTTAATCAATGATTTTACGAACATGAAATGATGAGAACTAACGGTTGTTAGCTTACAGCATAACATTTAGAGTTCTGCTGGAGTTCTTAAGAACTAGAGAACTGATGAATATGCGACAAAAGGTACCACGCTGGACCAATCCAATATTGACTCTTCCATAAGCACCCCATCATGTGAACTAAAACAGATCATTGATAACAAAATACTTCAGAAAATCAATGAACAATATAAAAGCCTTGAAACCTACCCCAAAACTATGCAATCATGGCCCAAATTTGATAAAACAAGACCAATTTCGACAAAATTTCTATACGACTTCATATCAACCCCATAACCGGCTACAACCTGTTATGATACCACAGAAAGAAAAATGGACTTATTGACGACGAAATATGCAAAGAATGCGACTATAAGGAAAAGCACGACGACAACACTCACTTCCTAGGCCCTGTCCAGCATTGTGCCACACATGATACAAGTTCTTAGGAAGATGTTACTTTTGTAGTCATGAAAAACTCGAAGGAACTACGCAGGAAACAGTCTCTTAGGTTAGACTCTTATTGGCTGGAAAATGACAACTAATGAAATCATCGGTTTAACATTCACTTTTTAAGGACGTTTAACAACTTTCAAGTATCACAAGAAATCTACATTGTTCTAATTTAACTAACTGGCAATAACTAGATCAGTCACCAGCCCATTTACATAACCTAACCTAAACCAATAATCGGATATATTCAGACTGTTGAGTTGACTTTGGATGTGACAGTATCCGGACACACAGTTTTTGGATAAGAGGTTTCCGATTCAGAAAATATCCGGAAAGTGTCAGATATTAATAATTGTATCATACGTCCAGACAGTTTCTGTAATATTATTTCAAGCATTGGCCTCAGTTTATGATCATTCAATAAGTCTTTTTATCAAAACTGCCAACTAAATTAACCCTTCTATAGAAGACCGTAAAAACTAACCAACCAAATATTTGATGAATTTATGTGTTATCGTATAAATTCAACTGAAGTCTCTTACATTTCCGATCACAGCTGCTTTAAATATCTGTTTATTTTGAACTCACCTTGAAATTGTGGTAACAGAGGGAAATAGATATCAACAATTTCCTTTCATAACCTTCATTGAATTTCCATTCATGCAAAAATATCGAACTCTTAAAATTAATTGAACTTCTGCCCGAAGTAGGTAAGGTACGAGTATCTCCAATTCTACATCCATAAGCAGGGCAATTGATTTTATATATGCAAATATATTCAACAAATATCTCTTGTCAAGTAAACCGAACTTTTGAGCCAACTGGTTTGTTCAGCAAAAATACACACACAAAAAAACTTAGTTTTTGAAGTTAAAAAGTAGGTACCTTACCTACATATAGACGGACTTACCTTATCTACCTTATAGACGAAAATAAAATTTGACAAAAAGATAAAAAACCTTGATGGTTGCACAAAACTTATGATGAAGCTATGGTATGGTCGTAGATATATAGCAGCATCTCAAAACTGCTGTCTTCTATTCGATTTCATCATCAACAATTCAGGAACTTATATAAAATATTCTCTTTATGTTTCAATGGTCACAACATCTGGCAGCCTTGCCCCTTTCTCCGTGTCGTCCTCTTTCCATTCCCAGCCTGGGTCTATAGCCCTGCATTTTGGAAGAATAAGTTCAAAAAATATGAACACACCGAAAGTGACTGAGAAAGTTTCGAAAAATATAAAATTACCAAAACATCTGCAAAACAAATTCGTCCAACTGTTTGCTTAGAGAGCAAAACAAACTCATGATGGGCTTGGGTCTGGGTCTTGGTCTAGGTCTAGGTAGTGGGTATGAGTGAGTAGGGCATGGGAAAAGAAGAAATAGTCCAGCCCAAGTTGGCATTGGAACATGACTATAAAGAGGCAGGTAGCTAGTTTCTATTGCTTTTTCTCCTGCTGCTACTCCTGGTGCATCGTTTCCACTATACAATACATAAAGCGGAAACCTAGCGTCTTTCTGGTCAAAGATAAACTTTTTGAATTCCTTGAAAATTTCTTGAATTGTTGAAGTGGTTGGTGTGTGTTGATAAAATAACATGCAGCCACATCCAATTCCAATGGCCTTACCCTCAGTCCCAGCAGTTATGTTGATGTTGGTCGGTAGGTTGGGCGGACGTACGAGGTACGCTTATAGTATGAAAGCGGATGTTGTACTTGGTCCTGGTCCTAGTCCTGGAAGCCGCCTCCTATACGCTGCTTACTTTCTTAGAGGGCACACCTGTGAGCCTATACCACCTACCCACAGGTATACTTCCAGAAGCTGCTTTTGTACTGAATATTCTATCCGGAACTAAGAATACCTTGTAGCCAAAGTAGAGAACATGTTGTTCAAAGAAGTTTATGGGCTGGCATATTAAAACAATAAACAGACTTGATATGCAATACGGAAAATTTGACAAAGAATTTATACCGCAATGTTGATTTTGGCAATTATGGCCAAACATGAAAGGTTTTTCTCCGAAATTAAGAAGAAGAAAGAAAAAACCCATGTGTTGGTTCTTATGTCTTGACTAAGTTTTAAAGTTTATGTAGAGGTAGTTATGCCAGAGCTCACAGGAAGAAGGAGTCTTGTAGACTCGTTAAGTTATTTCGGATATGTTAGAAGTTTTTAGGGAAGGGTGTGCGTGAATACCCAAGGATGTTGTGTATATATTTTTGAGTTGTTAAAATTAAATGTTGACATTAAAATATGAACATAACACAATTAAGATCTTAAAAACAAATTTAAAATTACTGTAGTACTGTGGAAAGTTTTGGAGGTGATTAGAAAGTACAATAATTTGATATACAAAATTCCCTGGAATGGTGATTTTCACAATGTTCTTCAAAAGTTTGAATTGAATATTTTTGAAGTTACTTCAGTAAAATTGACTGATACAAAAAACATGGTCGGATAAGGCGGGCAACAATACCTGCAGATGATAAAATTACTGCGTCAAAATGGGAATTTTGGTGAGGCTATGTTCGATGCGCTTAGTCCATTTACACGATCGCCATAATGAGGGCTTGTTGTGCTTGAGGTTTTGATACTTTTCAACTTTAAGTAAATAGGATTAAACTATGTAGAGAAATGGACAGTTAATTAATGATTGTTTTGTTTCATTTAGTTGTTGAGTTGTCAATGAAATTTGACAATTTAAGATTAGGAATAAGATCAACCAATCAATCAATTAGAGTACTACATTTAAAAAGATCGAAAGTTCGAAAAGTTTTTCTTTGCTTATCAGTCCTAGCCATAATCGTCCTTTGTTCAATTTGATAATTCCATTAGTTCTGTAAATGATCAAAAAAAAAAACAGTGGAAACAAAAAAAAAACAGAATTTGTCAGGTTCAGTCGTTCGCAAATCACAAATATTTGAATTATATTCCGTGGATCCTGATTTTCTAAGGCCGTATTTCCTTGAAATACGATTATCAAATGTGGCCTAAATTGCTTTATATAAATATGGATAACAAAGACATGTTGACATCGTGATGACATTCAGGACATTTCAAAACATAGAAGATATCTCATAAATAATTAAAAAATAATTAAATTTGTGACACAACAGTCCATTGAGAACTAGACTAGAGCCTAGTCACTTCCATTTCTCAACCATTCCTGTGTGCGAGTAATGTTGTTATAGGGAAGCCACCTACAGTTTTAAGCCGAATACGAACGGATATTTTGGGAAAGTACTTTTCATGACAAGAATTTCTCTTAGAGGAATTGTCAATTAATCACAACAGGCAGTACCAGTAAAAAAATCATTAGATGGTACCATGTCCATTCTACTTTAACCTTAACACTAAAACTATAAAACAAGTATGTAAGCCGGCCAAGGCTTGAAACCCCTGACTACCCTAGTGCTACTATTACGTGCTGATTGAAGCCTCCAAAACTGGTTCTTCTGCTTACACCCTATCAGTTCGGTCCCATTCGGACACAGCCCAACTGACTGGCCTTGTGCCATGACGTCCCGACTGTACAGGAGCCACCTATCCACGGTTCGTTGTCTGACGAGGTAGAAAAGAGGAACTGCCAATGTATCCTGTATCAGACGCTCAAGCGTACACTTTCAAGGTACTCGTCGTTCGGATAGAGCCCCCCGAAGATTAAATTGTTGGTCGAAGACATAGCTCTTGCAATGTAACCTCGAACGAGTTTTATCACGAAATTGTCAATTCTGCTGATTCAAGCCCCGCTGTATAGGACCTCGTTGGAATAGTAATGCAATAAGAAGATTCGGTTGTTCGAGATAAGCAGTTACAGCGTCGTAAACACTGCCGCTCGAACACCCGAAACTTCTCCATCTGGGAAGGGGCAACGTTGAACCACACAGGACAACCATTAACGATCATCGGCCGCATGAGGGCCATGTAGCAAATTACCTTCACTCTGGGGTCAAGCCAACTGCTGTAAAACAGCCGTTTCGTCAGAGCGAAGGCTCCTCATGCCCTGGTCAGAGCATCATTTTTATGTATGTCGAATTATAAATACTGATCTAACCAGATACCGAGGTAATTCACTACATTTTTGCTCGTTAATCGCTGCCCGTGAAGTTCAATTTTTGCACGTATCCCTCGTGGCCCAAGCCAACGTAGTTCGGAACAGAATTGTCTCCGACTTCTGGACATTTATTTTCAGTTTTCATTCGTCGCAATATCGCTGAATCTTGTCGAAATCACGCTGCAAGAGAATTCTAATAACCTCAACCTTTCGGGCCGTTCTGTACGCAATAAAATCGTCGTCGACGTACGCACTTGCATTCGTAAAACTACCTATCAGATTGCTGGTTTAAAAGCTGAAGAGAATAGGCGAGTTTACCGCTCCCTGTTGAAGACCATTTTTAGTTAAGAATGTTGTGGTAGAAGTTACATTGCCACTTTTGACAACAAACTTTATACCGTAAAGCATATCATATAGTGTATCAACAATGTCTTGCTTATGCCAAGCATGCTCAGTTATAGGTAAAGACCCTCTAACCATACGGTGTCAAAGGACTTTTCCAAATCAACCAGGACACTTTTGATTTATTCCATTGGATATCAGAAACGAGTTTAGACGCAGCATGAATTGTGTCATGACCCGCCTTGAACCCGAACTGTTTATCCGGAATTATTTTGTTGTCCGCAGCCCACTTAGTCAGAGCCCTATTAATGATTTTTTCGAAAACTTTGCTGGTGCTCGGAAGAAGACTTATCGACCGAAGATTTGACGGGTTGGAGTTGTCCTTTCCCTTTTTCGGGAGAGGATGAACCACAGCGGTCTTCCAATGCATTGGATAATATGCAAAATTCAGTGCATTATTGAAGAGTGTGGTGTAAATGTCAATTGCTTAATACAACTTTGGATATACCATCGACACCTGCTGACTTTTTATTTGTTATTGAATTGAAGATGAGTTGAAGCTCAACTTTCGTCACTAACAAGGGACTTGGTCCCGCTTGCTCGGCGATTATGGCATTTGTCAAGGAACCGTCATTGAACCGCGGTTCTCAGATCGCCATTGTTTCATATCATTTCGACGGTAAAAGTGATTAAGTGGAGCTCTGTTTTCCAGGTAGTGTTTGGGGCGAATGCAGCTCCCACCGCCTCTACTCTTCCCTACGAATCTTCAATTATAAAAAAGTCATCGTCAAAGATGGCTTCTTCTGGATCTATTTGCGCTGTCCTGAGTACGTCCCAGTTCTCTTCAGTTCTTTGGAGTTTCAGGCACGATACATCATTATTTTTACTTATTCTGAATATCTTGTTGATTTTAGGGAACATTCTAAGATCACTGGAGTTAACTAACCGGATCTTGCGGTCCAAGTACTTGTTAATTAATAACCTTAAATTGTCCTTTATCAACTGATTGATATTTTTTATTTACGACGTCAGTGTCCTAACCTCCAAGTCGTGTGGGTCTGTAAGTCGTCTGTACAAGTTTTTGAGTCTTGTCAGTTAGCCACTCTTGTGCTTACGTAGTGTGACAATAGTCACGTTTCTGTAAGCGTCCATTCCATTTGGTCCCTTTCTTTGTACTTTGGTATTGTCCGTTTCATCGATCGTTTTGTTGTTTCGTCCATCTGTTGTAAATGTTGGTCAATTTCTGTATTTTTCAGGTTTCTGTTCTTTGATTGGGCTATGTCACTCGAACGAAGTTCTCTTGATAAGGTGTTGGTGGAACGAAGCCAGCGCATCTAACTGTAAGCAGTCCAACGCACTAACCATCATGCTGCGGGTAGTACATATCTCATACATACTTTGTTTTATTTAAGTACATCAAAAGATAGAACCAATCTTGGAAAATGTTAATAAATTGATAAATTTTCTTCCCAAAACACGCTGAAACTTTTTTAAAATACAAATTTCAAGCGAGATGACAATGCACATTAGTTTTGAGTGCCAAGAAATTGTAACTCGTGGGAAATATTGAAATATTCCACATTCGTGTAATGCTGCTAGAGAAAAAAATTGCTATACATAATAGTACGTTTGAAAACAACTTCGTGTATCTTCGCAGAAAGCCTTATCACGAAGCAATATTCTTAGCGACGTCAAATATGTGATCACTCTACAAGAGGTAGCTTGTGATCCACACATCTAGAACTGGAAGCTTTTTAGACTTCTCGATTCAAGCACGGCCTATGGTCCTATGGATTGTGGCTTTGGAGGAGCCTTTCGCTTCAACATTAGTAGACAGCATTGTATTTTCGAAGTATTTAATACTACACTGTCAAAACTACTGAGCTTTTTCATCTATCATACTCATACTCATACACGCAATGTCTTCAAGAAATGCTGCAAGGGGGGCTGACAAAATTTGAATAACATAATGTGTACCTTAATCTAACATTTACAAATTTCAAGGGCTTAAGTTGCAGTCTTAGTTATCATTTTGTTTTTAGAAAACAGTTTTCTGGCAAGATATCGTCTAACTATTTAATTTGGACGATCCCAAAGATTCCGTCAGTTTCCTAAATATGCAATACTTAAGAGATAAATACAATAGTTAAGTGTGGTTTTGGGTGAATTTCATTCAAAAATGTTAGAAATTGTGTTGAAACGTAGGTTTTTTTTTCAAAAATTACTAAAATAATATATGAAATAAATGCAAAGATCGCTACAAAAATCGCAGAAAATGTGAAAGTTTGCCAGAAAATTGTATCTGTCTGATTTTTTGGTTTATTTTCTTCTGACGCCATTTCCGGAAGTCTATTATTACTACCATTTTCATTTCAAAAACCCCAGGGGGGTGTCATGAAACCTACGAACCCTAAAATCCCCCTTGATGCGTCATTGCTACAATCTATACCATCACCGGGCTGGTAAATCAGTAACTTCCTTAAGCATCTTGGACAGTATTCTAAGAAGAGCTTTTAAAATGATTGGTGATAATAGCGTCATTTACTTAATTACGTCACTCGAACATCGTCGTAAAGTTTCTTGTCTCATCCTTTTAAACCGTAATTTTAACGGATTTTGTTCTGTTGAAATAAATTAGGTGGCGCAAAAGTGCATGAAGAACCAGGGTATAGTGACGTACAATTTTAGGCCAAATCCGAACGGCTAATTTGAGAAAGCACTTTTTCATTACAAGAATTACTTTTAGAGGATTTGTCAATTCCTCGCAAGACGCAGTACCCATGAAAAAAGTTAGGTGGCACAGGCAGGGATTGAACCCAAGAAGCCTTGCATGACAGTCCAACGCACTAACCATCACGCTACGGGTACTACGTTCTAATGAAATAGCCAGTTGCATTCCTTGCTTAAAACTATATAACCATATTACTTGTGTTACTAGGAACGCCCATCAGTTTAACCTTGAGTCCAACTTCATTAGTACTGTGAAGTACAGATTTTTGTTCCTTAGCCGTACTACGCGAATATGAAATGCCTTATCTCACTTAGCTTGTCTCTGTCTTTTCATAACATTGCAATGTTCATGAATTCAAAAGTACACCAACTTATCCTCTCCATCCCCTCCATCTTTTTTTACACTCCCCTGCATAATCTTTTGGGAACAACTTTTGACTTCCTATAGTCAACCATTGTGCCATACCAAAGAAAAAACGATTTTTTGGTTTAAAAAATTGGGTTATGATGGGTATATGATGTTCAGTAACAGAAAAACGTACTGCTAATATATTTTCTCAAAAACGTCAATTGTAGTACCCGTGGTGCGATGGTTAGTCTGGGTCATGCCAGATGTCTTGAGTTTAATCCCTGGCTGTGAAAAAGAGTCCACAACCTCTTGCTGTACAACTCCCCCGAGAATAATTTTTGTCATAAAAAGTGCTTTCTAAAATAAGCCGTTCTGATTTGATGTAAAAGCTGTAGGTCCTTTTCTCTGAACTTTTCAAGAACTGTTGCGTTATGTAATTTATTTAATTTTTATAATTGACAATTTGGAAAACAGGCAACATATTTATCGTATTTTAAAAACAAAAGTTCTGTTTTTAAATTTCTTTATACTTTTCAAAAAGTACTATAATGAAAAGTGCTTAAGCGATATACGAGCCTTCTTTGAAATACGACTTTCAGGCCTTTCGAAAACAAAAAATAAATCAGCTCGAATTCATTTTTCGCAGCAGGTCTGCTTAATTTTCTTTTTAACATAAAATATTTAACATATTCTGTCACTTCTACTTTCAATGACATATATTACAGGACACCATATCATTATCCTGCCCTCTGTTTGTTTAAACAAAATTAAATTAAATGGAAAAAAATATCAAAAAACCAAACAAAATAAATTGATTTTAAAACTCGTCCTGAGGCCTTGCATATTTATCACACAACAATGTAAATTAAACAAACATTTTCAGAACTGCAGTCATTTGACATTATATTCAAGGCTATTTGGGTTGGATTTTTATACCTAAAGCTTAGCCGCCGTAACTGTACAGAATACAGTTATTAATTAATTAAAATTATATCGTTTATTATACTATACTTACATAATAATGCATTCGAATATAGGTACAATCTACTGCATTAAAGATACAAAATAATGCAATGTTCGAAACCATCATCAAAAACACCAACAACAACAATAACAGAAAAACAGTTGCAAAAAAGGAGTAAAAGGAGTAAAAAAAAAAACTATACCAACTCACCGCATCGCCAACAAAATTAACTTTTCAACTGAAACTGAAATATGGGAGACAGCAGCGAGAAAGCGGCAGGGAGAATGATCCCCCAACCCAGAACCCAACTTTTTCAAAAAAACCGAAAATAAACCTTGTGTAAAACTACAAGCGGGACAAAACAAAAAATGCTCATTTATCATCATACACAATCCTTGCCGAACAGGACAACAACTGCAGGAATCCTGATGCCAAAATCCTTCTCATATCGCCCCACGGTGATGGCCATTCCGCTCTGTAAGTTGGTCGCGCATTGCGCCACCCACCGCTAGCGACGGGCCTGTCAGTTTAATTCGTTGCTTTGGTTCGTTAATAAATTAATTTCTCTTTTTTATGGATATAAAGGTTGGGGGGCAGTGGTGGTGCCGCGACCGGTGAATAAAAACGTAGTTACATACCTATACAACTTACAGAGCACAAAAATCCCTTCAGATACACAGCGAGCTTAAATGCAGTTATCCACCAATCCATCTCCATCGCTTTCACCAACTTCCCCAAAACTCCACCATCACCAGAAATTCATCTGAAAAACGAGTAATAACTTTGATTTATGAGAAATCTCTGAACGGTTGTGCGGGGGTGGGCGGCGGTAGCGGTTGTAACGGCGGCGAGAAAAAAAAATCATTTCGATTTTTGCCATCATGAAACGAGGTCGGGGCCGACGACGACGCGAAGGCCCAGAATTCATCCTTCACACTCTCGAATGCCCAAAAACAACCCATGTTGACCAATTTCATTTGAATTCGTTTTTAATTGAGTTTTTCGAATCAGACAGGCGAAACAGGCGAAAGAACGAACGGACTGAAGGACGGATGGACAGACGGACAAGTGACAGTGCGGCTCTAGCGATGTGTAATGTGTATGCGATCATCCATATATCCACATTTAAATCCTTGCAATCATAAGGATCATAGAAAAAATTGAAATATGAATATTAATGTCACACAGATGTCCTAATTTGGTTTTGTGTCGTAATGACCACACCGCATCACACTTGTATAGGGCAACGACACAATAGAGCAGCAGCAGCAGCAGCAGCGTTGCCATTTTTTGTATATGGTTACCTGATTTGTGGATTTGGCCAGGATAAACAAATTGGCTTTTCTTTAGTTGCTTCCTGCCTCACCCCATTTTATTAGGATTGAGGAAGTTTCTCAAGTAATTGTGTGGAAAATTATTTTCGTTTCCGGTGCAAGGACTTTTTGCGAATGAAAACAACTTCCTTAGGAAAGAAATATATACGAAGAAGGTGACTGCTGCTATAAACAAACGTGGACAGGACAATACATCTTATAGAGGAGCTGTATAGGAACTGGTACACTGCTGCTGCTCAATTCTGTCATCCACAAGATTGCCGAACCGCCCTCTTATCGCCATTGCCATCGGCCACCGATGTCGTCGACGACGATAACGATAAGCAAAGCGACAACATTGACAACGGCTGACTCGAGGATTCGAGGATTTTATAGGACTCAACTCAACTCGACTCAAAAGGAAGAAACTCCAAAAAACCCAAAAAGATGTGGGTTTAGTTTGACACGAACTTTTTCCCCATTAGAATAAGTTTGGTCCTCTGACGACGGACGGACGGACGGACGGGATCGGCTAACACTAACACAAACACAGCAACCGCCAACAATGCGATGTACATATTCATCCAGTGTCGAGTGCCTGCTGCCGAAAGTAATCCGGGAAGCTGTGGGAGTATGAAAGTTTGTTGGTTTCCCGAAAAAAGAAATAACAAGGAAGTTTATACATTCCTTTGTTGTGTTGCGAAAGGCAACAACCAACCAAGGATCCAACGAAAAAAAAGGATTCCTATCTGCATTTTTAATGGAAAATATTTATTTGCTCTTGCAAAATGGGGATATTCATTTTGCACAAAATATACGACCAACCGACAGGATAGATACGAGGACGAGTATAGCAGCGAAACGAGAACGATAGGATGGACTTAGGACGGACACAACGACGGATGTGACGCGACGGACAGACGGACGGACGAACAAATGGACGCGGACGCGACGAAGAATGGATCGTTTGTGTTGCTGTTGTTGTTGGGTTTTCATTATTCCGCTGTTTCGAGGATGATGGGACGGGCCCGGCGCGCGGGCGGTCGACTGGAAGTGGATTTCTTCCTTGAACGTGACAGCTTGTGAATTGTTAGTTATAAATTTTAATTTAAGCAAATTGGGCTAAAGATGCTTTGTGGATGCTGTTTCTCTTTTCGAATGTTTTCATTCTTCTCAGTATTTTTAAGAAGTCAAATTTATTATGCGAAAGATAAGCTAAATAATTTATAGCCGAATAATTCTTGTTAGGAATATTGAAAGTCTTAGTCTTAGGTATAATTTTTTTTGTTTTGAAAGAAAATTGGGTTAATACACATTTTTTTCCCGATTGTACATAAATTGATCGATTTCTGTTTTGAGAAAAAATATAAAAAGGATTTAGCTTAATTGAATGGAATGCAAATACTTTTCGAACGAAACTTAAAGAAATTCTAGATACAATAATTAGAATATTTTCAAACAAAAATAGTGATTTATTTTGAGTGAACAGTATCCGTGTTTTTGGCATTCTACAAATAGTATAGTAGATAATTCCCAAGAAAACCCATCGGCAGTACCCAGATTTTTATATATAAAAATTGGTACAAGTGATTAAAAACCTGTCAGAATTATAATAAAAAAGAGGCTGGGATGCGACCCACACAGATAACATTTCCATACCACCTGTCGATTTGTCTTGCTTAAAAGTTTGCCTATATGTATGTACTCGTATCAATTTTTACCAAACTTGGTTACTATTTTTTGTAGATTTTATTTTTTATAAAAAAACGGACTGTTGGATTTTTATATAAAAATTACAGAATATCGAAAACAATATTTTCTGTGAAATAAAATAAGTTTGAAGCCAATAATTTTAATTTTTGAAAAGCTATTTGAGACGAAAGAAAATTTTTAGCAAGTTTTAGTATTGTTTTTTTGTTAGAGCTTAATTTTTTGGAAAAAAAAACTGGCAATTCGATTTTTTTCGAAATTTTAATGAATGTTAACAACAATATTTTTTGAAAGATAAAAGTAGTTTAAAGCCAATATCTACAATTTTTGAAATGATATTTGAGTCAAAATCGATTTTTACCAACTTTTATACATTTTTTTTTTTAGGTTTTTATTTTTTGTAAAAAAAACTGTCAATTCGATTTTTCTAAAAATTTTTCAGAATGTTAAAAACAAAATTTCTTATAAGATAAAATAAGTTTGAAGCCTAAATTTTAAGTTTTTGAAAAGATATTTTGGAGGTGACAAATTTTATTTTTTCAGTTTTTTTGATTTATAAAACAAACCGTTAAATGGATTTTTTTTTTCAAAAAATATACTTCTTTGATATCACGTTGCAATATACTATATAAAATATAATTCAAGTCTCTAGCGTTTTTGGTTCGTAGGATATTTAGGGTTAACCAAAATTGTCACCTTTTTTTAAACTGCTATGGTAAAAAAATCACCCACGCAATTTTCTTGAGAGCCCTTTCTGCATCTTTCTGCCTTATTATCTGTATAACAAAATTAATTTGAAATCGATATTTCTTCTTCTTGAGCTATGGACGACAACTTCCTATGATAAGTTAATAATATCAACAGTAACAGATTGATTTTTCACCCATGGAATGCACATGATTCCAAATGCACAACTACTCAACGAACACAGCCATCGAGATACAAATGCAATATCAATCCTACCAAGATGTGAAAACGAAATCACATAAGATCCATTCGAGCCTCATAAAAATATACTATTGATAGATGTTCCAACACAACACGGGTACAAACACGGTTTTGGCAACTACGTGCATGCGAGAAAATAAGATTTTAATATTTTAAAAAATCATGTTATACATATTTTACAATAATAAAGCATGGCTATTTGGCGTCTACCTGATTGGCAACTTTCTTTTAATTTATATAATTATATTATTCATTATTTTTTTAAATATTTCTTTTATAATTCTGTTTCTATAAGCTAATGTTATTTTAAAATATTTGTAAACTATAGGAACATCAATTTCATTAAGATGATAAATTATAACCTCTTCTGATAGATAATCATACTCAAAGATATTTCTTCTTTTTTCTCAAAGAACAGGTCATCTACCCATAAAATGAAGAATTTTCTCTCTTTCGCCCATATTGCACAATTCGCACAGCAAATGCAACCGATACGGAATGAAGTTAAGATTAAGGAGTTTACCTCTTAATCTAAATATCATTGATATTTGATCTGTCATGTAGTCATCACGGAAGTAGTTTTTGTGGTTTAGATTATAATTTAGCTTGCTATATGTGTTTTCATAGATGGATTCTTCTGCTTCAGCTGCAAACTTACATCTTAACCGATCGTCTATAATAGAAATTAACTGATACATTGAGGGTTTCCACATTAAGTAATAATCAGGTGCAAGATCTATATGAGCTTCTTCCGCTAGCTCTATCCAATCTCTAAACCAACTTGATTTGCCTGAAGTGCTGCTTTTTTAGGGAGACACTCATCAGACATTTTAAGGACATTTCATATGTAGTCAACTTGAAATAGTGGCGAAATAACGGTTTCCAGCATAAGCATGTAGCTCGGAGCATTAGGTGGTAGTCGAAATATTCTTTTGATATAAAATCGGAGAAGTTTTTTTGCGGTATCATATTTTTACTACCCCACACTTGGGCTCCATACATCAATGTTGACTCAGCTACCGATTCGAATACTTTGTATTTACTGCTGTGAGCTATGTGTTCATTGGTAAAGATTTTACTCCAAGCAATATTAATTGTATTTTTGGCTTTTTGTAGTTTTTCGGTGAGATATCTTTCCATATTGTTATTTTTTGTGATAATGATCCCTAAGTATTTGTATTCTTTAACGACTTCGATTCTCTCATTGTTAAATGTCCACCGCTCTTGCCCACCAACTCTTCCTCCACCTTTCCGAAAAACCATAATCTTCGACTTCTCTAGATTGACAACTAATTTCCACGTCCTGCAATACTCACTCAATACTCTGAAGGTATTCTATCGGAACCAGCAACTTTACCATCCTTCAGCACTTTAATGGATGCATTTACCTCATCCCTGTGGATTGATTTCTGTACGCAGTTGCCTTTGAATCTTTCCACTGCAGTTTCGGCACCAATTGTAGGTTCACACTTTCCTCGTTTTCAGATGTTCCAGTGTTAAAGATGACAATTGACATGTGATCTGAAAACGGTACTTGCTTTACCTCAAAATCAGTGATCACGGAATTCCACATTCCTCTTGCAAGTTCATAATCAATAACGGAACTTACCTGTTTACCAACTTCTAATCTTTCTATAAAATTTGTTTGGCAGATGGCATTATTATTGAAATAAGTTTCGAGGCACCCCAACAGTTTGGGAAACGCTGTGATTTAGATCAACAAGATTATTTTGACCTGATACGCACCCATTACCACTGTCATCTATTACTCGTATTTGACTTAACAATGACATTCCACACTAGCCGTCACACATCAAATTATGAAGCTTTTAGAAGCCAACCAACATCCTCATTTTTGTGCAACTTAACGATTACATTTGCTGTGTTATAATTGCTGGAACTCAAAACCCTCGTTGTTGCAACTATGTTTTCGTTGGTTTAAAACAGATTTAGGCAACATTCTTTTGCTTTTAAACCGGCATCTTTCCCCCCTTGTATAGGAAGGTGAACAAAGACATTTTTTCATTAGCCTTGGACTGCAACATTTCGACTTGGCGCTCTAATGCACTGCAGCGAGAACCAAAATGTTTTACCTGAGCCTGCAAGTCATCATTGCTTTTTTGGAGATCTTGAAACTCTATACGGATTGCATCAAAATCTACTTTGGTTGGCATGTCCTTTAGTTTGGCGTCTAGCATTTTTGACATAGAATCCTCTAAAATCCTCTGCTGATCTGTTACTGACATCGCCCCCACTGCGGATGCTTTACTACCGCTCGATCTACTACTCAGAGGTGACTGTGATGCAATGTCCTTATGTATGTGGCGTTTTTTAAGATTGCGTGAAGTCACTGAGTTTCTGTGACGACGATGGTGTTGTACGATTCATTTTGCTTGTATTGGTATATGGCTTTTGCTTGCTCCGAACTTTTGGTTGTTTTCATAAATTCAATAGTGAAATCAAATGGACTCACCAAAATTTCAATACTACTTGTAAGTACGACTTTTAACTATCTTAAACTTATGTTTTAAAGCAAATTTAAAAGCTTAAATAATATTATTTTGGTTAAAATTATCAGAGCGATTTTAGAATTGAACTTTTCTTAAAAACACCAGAGTTGCCATGCCATATATACAAAGGTTTATGCGACCGAAAGCTTTCCCGGTTAGTGGAAGAAGGGAATGATCATCAAGCTCCAAAAAAAAAGATATCTTACAAAGTGCGAACACTGGAATAGGATTTGGGTGCAACGTGCCATTGACAATTAATATCTAGAGCCCTGGGATATTTATTTTGTGAACTTAAAAACATGTAGTCTTAAAAATTATCAATTTTGATTCTAGGGTCTTTTAAATGCTGAAATTCGACAAATCAGAACAATTACAATCATGTCCTTTTGTAACTGAATTGTTACTGAAGTTAGAAAAAGTATTAAATTGTCTGAGGGTCTAATTTTAGAGCTCCATTTAGCTAAGCTTATATTTTTTTGTGAGAAACTCCATTTCTTCAAAATAAATGTACTTAGAGGAGATAAGACTCACTTCTACAATCAGTTAGATGACAGTTTGGTAAGCTGACACTTTCTCTCAAGTTTTGGAAAGTTTTGATTTTTGTCCTATGGTTTTATACTACACATTTAATGTTACCAAACACACCTAAGAAATTTGTACATTAATCTATTGAAACATTTTTGTCGGTTTTTAAACTTTGTGTGATAATTTCCAAGAAATTTATTTTTTTCAAAAAATAATCTGGGAACAACCTCATATAGAAAATGATCTTTATAATTTTTTCAAACCGGGCTCTTTTTAAAGGTTTTTAAGAGAACTTTCAAGAATGTAATAAGCATTAAAAAAAAGGCTTTTAGAGATACCGCAGAAAAATTCTATGCTATTCTGTATTTACAAAAATATGATTTTTTAGCCCTTTAACTTGAGAATTAACTGACAGGTTATCCATTTTGCGGTTTAAAAAGTGAACTTACATAAAACACATGAAATATTACTGTTAACTTCTCATTGGATGCTATTGTAATAGCTCCGATTTGTGGAATTGAAAATGTTTACAGTTCTCGATGTTTTAAAGTCCCTGGAGTCGAAATAATACATTTTTGAAAGGATGTCTAAGCAGTCATGTGTGCGTACGTTCGTACGTCCGAATGTTCGCGACGTTTTTTTCGGCCTCCATAGCTCAAGAACCAGAAGAGATATCGACTTCAAATAAATTTTGTTATACAGATAATAAGGCAGAAAGATGCAGAAAGGGCTCTTTAGAAAATTGCGTGGGTGGTTTTTTTTATCATAGCAGTTTGAAAAAAAGGTGAAAATTTTGGTTAACTCTAAATATCTTACGAACCAAAAATTATAGAGACTTAAATTAAATTTTAAATAATATATTGTAACGTGATATCAAAGAAGTGTATTTTTTGAAAAAAAATCCATTGAACGTTTTTTTTTTATAAATCAAAAAAACTGAAACAAAAAATTTGTCACCTCCAAAATTTTACGACTAAAATATGGCTTCATCTCCAAAACAATTTTGTGCAACAAAAAATAATGTTTTTGATATCTGATAAAAATTTGAGCAAAATCGAATTGACAGTTTTTTTTTATAAAAAATAAAAATCTAAAAAAAAATTACTTAAAGTTGGTAAAAAATTTACTTTCGACTCAAAAATAAAAAATATTGGCTTCGAACTTATTTTATTTCACCGAAAAAAAAAATTGTTTTCGATATACCCATAAAATCTACAAAAAATAGTAACCAAATTTGGTAACAATTGATACTAGTACATAAAGACAAACTTTTAAGCAAGACAAATCGACAGACGGGATGAGAAGTTATCAGTGTGGGTCGCATCCGAGCCTCTTTTTTTTATGATTTACAGGCACTCAATGGGTTATTTGTACCCTTTACATGTTTGTATTTAAACACAGTGCGAGCATTAGGAAAATAGGGAAGGATTAAAGAGGAGATAACGATGCACATTGGTCTTAAAGTTCTCAACATCAAAATGGGAGGGAATTACTGAGTTGACCAAAGCATTCCACATTCTCGATGTGCAATTTTAGAAAGAATCTCTATATTTGACAGTACCTACGCCCTAAATTGAGTTCAAGGTTAAAGTGATGTGCAATTCTAGAATGCAACTGGCTAATTGGACTGGCTAATATCGAGAAAACAACGAAAATCAGGAAACATTGCGGCGCTGTTCTAGCGATGTAAATGTTTCGATTAAAGTTCTATCGCCTATCATTTTTCAAGCCCTTTTTTCTATTCTATCCAAGAGATTTGAACCTATTTTAGGGCACCTGCCCAGATATGAAAATTATATTAAAGCTTTGTAAATTACAGCCAGATCAGAAGGGGTGAAACATTTCCTACACTGTCGGAGAAATCCTATAAGCCCCTGGCAGAATTTTTGGCAATATCAAATATATGATCATTCCAAAAAAGGTGATTTGTGATGCACATACCGAGTACTGAAAGTTGATTAGTTTCCTGGATGCAAGTGCCGCTCATGGATAGCGGCATCGGGTGTGTGTTACGCTTTAACGACAGGAGGCAGCATTGAATTTTCGAAGCATTAAATTCTACACGGTTTCTAAATCCCCATTGGACAAAGCTGTCAAGATCAGAATTTAATGAGCTTAACATACGCTGCCGTTTAAGTTCCATATCCGAAAAGCTGAGGGTATTGTCGAACCGACTATTCTGTCAGCACCTGAAATGAAAACATTTTTTCACAGCATTTCAATGGTGTTCGCAATTTTAGGGTAGCTATCATTAACTGATGGTGACGGGCAAGTCATATGACGGCGCCTCTTCTATTTCTAAAGCTGCTACTAAAGCGTCGACTAATCGCGAAGTGGTCAATTTGCCTGTCCGTCGACACCCAGCTAATTTTATGACATAGTTTGTGTACAAACATTGTGCTACCAATCACAAGGCACACATTATCAATGCAATTGCCGATTCCGTGAACATCCATCACATGCCTAAGCCCGTTGTTGTTACTGCCAACCTTAGCATTGAGGTCTCCCATAACTAGTAGGATCCTATTTGACTGTAATAGCATTCTTCTTCTTCATCAGATTCCAGCTCCGTCGGTGACGGGTCGTACTCTACTCTGAAACCTAGCTTTCCCGAAGAAGCTTTCATGAAATAAGGCTTCTGTTTGTAGTTTTTGTAAGGAGTCATTACATTCCAGAAAATCGTCAACGAGTTGTCTTTAATTATCCAAAGCGTAATTTCGGTTTCCATAGCGGGATGGAGTTTAGTTACGAATTTTCGTTACCTATCCTAAGGAGTCATTAAACTTCGCTCTTACAATTTTAGCTAACTTATGTATATGGGGATAAACGCATCATTGCCCGGGAGCGAACACAATAAGGTAAAGCAAGTACTTCAACATGGAAAGAAAGTAGCATTGCTGGCCTTAACCAAGTTTTAGGCAATCGCCAACTATACCCGATCTGCCATGCCGAAGGCACCCCATAATTTAAAATTTAATTTAATATGCAGAGAGTCCTTTCTGCATATTTCTGCATTATTATCTGTGTTACAAAATTTATTTGAAGTCGATATCTCTATTAGTTCTTGAGCTATAGACGACGAATAAAACGTCGAGAAAGTATGGACGTGCGAACGTACGTACAAACGCACGCACTGAAATCTTTCTAAAAATCCTTTATTTCAACTCAAGGACCTTGAAACATCGAGAAATGTCAAAATTTTCCATTCGACCAATCGGGGCCATTACAATAACTTCCTATGGGAAGTTAAAAATAGATTTTGTTTTGAACACGAAACCAATAGATACTTGTGCTTTTAAGGAAGTACAAATATCATTATCCTTAGATTTTGTTTTCGATATTTTGTTTTTAACATAAAACCAACAAAAATAAAACCTCATACCTTTGTAAGCCACAAGCCACCTAATTCACTTATAATTTGATGTACCTAGATCCTAAAATTAACTTTCGGTTCATAGTCTCCAGGTCCAGGCTTGTAGAAAAAATATCCGCACTCGACCTTAAATAAAAATGTGAAAAAATGTCTAAAAAGTATCTCATGCATGAACGACGACGACCAAAGGGAAATACTGAAAAAAATTCACATAAAATAAATCCCTACCCAACTATCTAACTTGATTTGTCCATTCCGTATTTTTTCTTTCATTTTAATTAAATTGTGTTTTTCTTTTTTCCGCAATGGAAGTTTAATGTAAAACCACAAAAACAAAAAGTTATTTTTTCTAATTAAGATACACGCTGCATAAAAGTTCCCAGAAAACTGTAACTACCAGAATTAACATCAAAGCCCTCCCTCGGAACATGTGTCAATCAAGGACGATTTAGAAATAATCTTATCAATATAATGGTGGCCTTAAATAATTAGAAAGTCCTGGAACTCGTAGAAAATATCGTTTCCATTTAAATGATGCTCACAAGGACTGGACAAGCCTTTCTTTTTTTGGGAGGAGTGGAGGGGAAGGATTTTTATTTTTTGAAAACACCAAACCAAAGGAAAAAATTAAGAGCAAAAAGCTCAACCTGAAACCATTGCTAACCTAAAAACTAAATCCTCTTTTTCTTGTTTCTTTATTTTTGGTAGTTTTTCCAAAGTGTTTCTGCACTGTTTGTATCTTGTATCTATCCAACTGCAGGGTTGACATCCATTTCACTTCACAAGCATAGAACGCCGCGCCGCTCCGGTCGCTGAAGGAAATTCACGGAAAGGCGTAACTATGGGAGAACCAGATGCCACAGGAATTTTTTAAATGGTAAATTTTAAGGCATCGTAAATCAAAGTGGTTAGCAACGCAAACGGATATTCGCCACAGGGACCACTGCCTTTTGGATGGCGGCGGCGGCAGCGGTATCTCTTCCCTATACCGCTCTACCAGGAGGAACCATTTTTCAAATGTTTTTTCTTTTTGTTTTCTATTTTTTTTTAAATACGGGGATTTCAACTAAGCCTGGGATGAAAACTAACTGGGGACTCGGAACCAAGCCACAATCGTTTTGAATTCCTTTACTGTGTTTTTTTTGTACCTATATGTGTATAAGTCGAAAGGGAACGGCAGGTTAGTAATTTTTTATTCGAGTACAAACATCTGTGAAAAGTAGAATTGACCTAGTAAGTTAGCGTACTTATATCTACAACTTGAACCTTTACCTGCGAGTACGTATGTCGTAAAGTACGATTAAACGCAGTACGCGTCACTTTGCGTAGTCGTTAGTCATTACTTTTCAGGCTTCAAGGGAAAAACCCTTTTCCTGCACCTGTACTGATGTTTCAATTTTTTTTCGGAACAAGTTGAGCAGTTTAGTTGGCAGATGTAATTATAATGTTGGAATAGGAAATGGTTGTGAGTTTTCCAGAATTGTGGCTTCAAATAAGAATAAAGGTTTACTGTATTTTCATATATGAAGAATAATAATATGTTTTTTATGATTTATTTTATAACACATTTTTAAAAATCTAATTCCTTCCTTAAAACTTTTCTAAAACTAAATTATGTAACTTTTTTAGGGGATTTGTTTAAAAAATTTAGACCAATACTAGTTTTTTTAAAAAAGACATATCCTTCTGTTTATGGTATCGATTCTCTTAATTTTTAACTTAATTTATTTTCAAAAATCGATCTACTTAAATTTCTATAGGTATTGGTCAAAACACGGAAGTTTGGAATAAGTATTCAGTTAAAACATTAAACATTATTTCACTCATTTTGACTTCTGGTATTAAGTCACCAAAAAAGAATAAGTAAGCCATAAGGGTTTAAAGTGTACTTTAATTTACTACCTTAAAATTACTTTAAGAAATCCTTTCTTAAGAATGATATTTTCGCAAAAAAAAATCAGGTGCACTGATAACAGCAGTAAAAAGTTGATAATGAGTTGTTCATAGGGAGGAAGGTTGTAAGGATAAATAGCCCTATTAAACCAAAACGTATGAAGTTGTGTTGAACAGATTCTATCCTATTCTTGTCGATCTCGTAAGAAGCAGTTAATACCTGGCATGCATACTCAAAAACCTGAGGGCGGACTAAGTGTTATATAGAGCGTAAGTTACAAAAGGATTCTGAAATTCTTTCGACCAAAGTTAGACCATAGAGTTGGTTTTACTAACGATTGCATGCATATGATCCTTAAAATCGATATTAGAATTAAAAAGGACTCCAAGATTTTTAAAACTACAAATATAAAAAGTGATATTTTTGGTAATCAACTGAATAAAGAGTATGTTTTTTAAAGAAAGTTATTTCCTCACATTTAATTGGGTTAAGGTTTAGTCCATTCTTTTTCACCACTTAATAAACTGTTAATATGTTCTTAGAGTTGTTAGCGATCGTTAAGAAATTGTACGCTTTTTAAAATTTTCATATCATTCGCATAGAATAAAATGTTAATTTATCGTATACAAAGTAGTACTTCATCTATGGCTAAAATAAAGAGTAGAGGTCCTAAATTACAACCCTGGGGAACTCCTTATTTGGTAATGAAAAGTTTGGAGAAAAAACTTCTGAGTTTAACTTGATATGACTTATTTTGAAGATAAGAAGAAATCGATGTGATACATTGAGGAGGAAACCCAATTGCCTTCAGCTGAAATGTGATGATATCATAAGAAACTTGGTTAAAAGCTTTAAAATAATCAGTATACAACAGTCGAGTTCTTGACCGAGTTCTATGGAATTTGAGCACATATGCATAAACCATGTTGTTGATCGCTTATACTCGTAATTTCTTTGCAGTTTAAATTTAAACTATCACAAGCAACTTATTTAAAAAGCAGACTTGTCACACCTTTTAAAATGCTTTGTTAAATATGGTTGGGAAAATACATATGCAGATTTTCTATACATTTCTACAGAAGTGTCAATAAAAGATTACTGAAAATGGGTCCGATATGTATTTTTTGAAAAAAATCCAATTAACGGTTTTTTATAAATCAAAAAATCGTTTGATTTCAGCGCTGGTGTCGTTGTCTGCATTAAAAGCGGTGCCTAGGTAGACAAAGTCCTTAAATACCTCACAGTCAAAGCTTTCCATTGTGACGTTTTGTCCAAGTCGTCGTTGTTCAATGTCCTTTTTTGATGACAGCATATACTTGGTCTTGCCCTCATTGATCATTAAACCCATCTTCTTCGATTCAGTCGCAATGCTCAAAAACTCTCCACTGACATCACGCTTTGATCTTCCAATTATGTCAATATCATCTGCGTATCCGAGTAATTGGATGGACCTTTGGAAGATTGTGCCTCTAGTGTTGACGGTTGAGTTTTGCACAATTCTTTCCAGAACGATGTTGAAGATCTTGCACGACAGAGCATCACCTTGTCTAAAACCTTTTTTGACATCAAATTCATCAGTGAGATCTTTTTCGACCTTGATAGAGCAGCGTGCATTCTCCATCGTCATTCTGCACAAACGGATAAGTTTAACAGGGATGCCAAAATTAGACATTGCTCGGTAGAGCTCTTCCCTATAGATGCTGTCATCCGCGGCTTTAAAATCGATAAAGAGATGGTGGCTATCGATTTGAAGTTCCTGGGTGTTTTTCAAGATCTGCCGTAGTGTAAATATTTGGTCGATAGTGGACTTTCGTGATCTGAAGCCACACTGATAAGGACCAATCAGGTTGTTGACGAACGGCTTCAGACGTTCACATAATACGGCAGAAATGATCTTAATGCAATGTTAAGGACCCCGATGCCTCTTTAGCTGTCGCAGTTTTGAGGATCTTCTTTCTTATGCATCGGGCATACTATGCTGAAATTCCACTCATCGGGCACGCTTTCCTCCGACCATATTTTGCAGATGAGTTAGTGCATGGTCCGTGCCAAGTCATTACCTTCTGCTTTTAATAATTCGGCAGCGATGCCGTCAGCTCCAGCAGCTTTGTTGACTTCAGTTAAGATACAGCTATCTTCACTTCGTCGAGGTCGGGTATGCGGAATTGTTGATCTACGTCGCCTAGGTTAAGTGGTTCAATCTTCCTTACAGCGGAATTCGGTTCGTCATCGCCGTTAAATAATTTTAGAAGTGGTCTTTCCATATTCTCTACATAGACTGCGGTTCCACTACGATGTGCCCCTGGTCGTCCAAACAGGCTTCGGTTCGTGGCTGGTACCCTTGGGAGGTTTGGTAAAAATTACGTGTATGCCTGTTGTCGTCAAACCAGGGGTTTCGCTCTGGTGACCGTGTGAGACCTAGCACTTCAGAGGTGGCACCTTTGATATCTGCAAGGCATAGTTGCCACTGGTTTTCAATGCAGGCAGCAGAGGTTATTGGAGACTTGACCGGAGAAGGACATGGCAGTTTCTTGCGATTGTAGCCGTCTTACGTCGAATCTTCTCACAGTACTTCCTTGTTTTGACTTGGATCGGGATAGCCGTTGCCGTACCTTGGCTACAACGAGGTAGTGGTCCGAGTCAATGTTGGCCTCTCGGAATGTTCGGATATCCTGTATACTGGAGAAGTGTCGTGCGTCGACTGCAATGTGGTCAATCTGGTTGACGGTTGATTGATCAGGAGATTTCCATGTCCCCTTGTGGATATTGAGATGCGTGAACTGCGTACTAGCTACCAGAACGTCTCGCCCCGCAGCGAAATCGACCAGCCTGAATCCGTTGTCAGAGGTGGTGTCGTGCAGGCTGTATCTCCCGATTATCCCACCAAAGATGTCTTCTCTTCCTAGCTTGGCATTAAAATCTCCTAAGACAATTTTAATGTCATAGCCAGGGCACTGCTCATATGTCTTGTCCAAGAGCTCGAAGAATATGTCTTTGGTGTCTTCATCTTTCTCCTCTGTTGGGGACTTTTACTCGTCTCTCAACTTTATTTCGTTTCAGCATCTATGTGAAGAACATGTTATGCGTTCTTCAACTTAGTTTTTGGGCGCTTTCCAGAACAATACTAGTTCCAATTAGAATTTTAATACAGCTGTCTTCTAAATGATCGCTAAACTTGTTCATATGCAGAAGTAGAAAACAGTGTCCTTATCTTCACATCCTAAACATAAATCTGATGATTCGATATTTATTATTTTCTTACTTCTTTACTTACTTAAGGTGGCGCTACAGTCCTGTGTGAACTAGGGCCTCACCCAACAAACTTCTCCATCTAGCTCGGTCCCTAGCTAGATGTCTCCAGTTTCGCGCTCCAAGTTGGGTGAGGTCACCTTCCACTTGTGCGCGCCACCTGATCCGCGGTCTTCCTCTACTGCGCTGTCCTGTGGGTGCGGATTCGAAGACTTTTTTCTTACTTTGTTATTTCTTTGGAATTCGGTCAAAAATGCCGCGAAATTCAACTAGTATCAAGGGCGTACTATCTGTTCTTTGCAGCTTCGAGTTAGCTTTGATGGATTTTACTATTAATGTATTTAAGTGGCGAATTAACCAATCTTTGGCTCAAATTATGTAGTGATCCGTTTTTGTCCAATTTATCTGGCTTTTTTGGTTAGATACAGCCGATGTTACTATGTTCACGGATCAAAAGAAAAGATTCCGTTTTTGTTTCACTGCATGGTTAACTTGATAATGGCGATGATGGCTTTAGCAAATATGGCAACGTTTTCACTAACAAAGTTAGCGATTTCAGTGTCGCCATTATTGCTACTAGCAAAACCTTACAATAGTCTAAAAGCTTAATTTATCTTTTCAGTTGAGGCTTAGATAATTAGATCTAATTCACATCTTGTTGAACATACATAAATAGGGATATAATTTAAGAAAATTGACACAAGTCAAACATTAACCCCTATTATCTTCTAAGCAAACCAAAAATACATTTTAAGAAAACTCATATAGTTTTTATCTGAACAAAAAATTACAATTTGTTACCGATTTCCTTGACCTTTATTGAATTAAAAACAAATTCCCCTATCAATTTGTGCCCATTCAGTGAGAAGAAAAAACACCTACCCGCCTTTACAAGGCCATCAATACCCTCTAAATTATATTGAAATGTTACACCATAATAAATTCCCATAGAAACCCAACGAAAACCCGAAAAAAAGAAAACACTTTTGGAAGGTTTATTGGAATTGTCATTATTCTAACAAAACAAAAAATATTTTCCACCTGTAAAATTTATATCCAATTGTCGCCCATTTTGGGAACAAAATACCGTCCCAAGCTCCCATTACGTGTGGTGGGAGAACGAGTAGAGTATAAAGCCTAACCTTTTCACAAAACTTATAAAGGTGGGTATATGATCCTGATGCTGGATGCTTCAGAGGAGGTGCTGGGAATGAGAATGGGAGTGGGAGTAAATGGTGGGTGCTAACAAAGCTAGTGTTGATTTATGCGTATTTTTGATGTAGTGCTAACATTGGAATGGTGAACGCAGATTGGCTGTTCTAAGTCAAATTGAAATTTATGTCGAATGGCAACAAATGAGGCCAAAAGGCCAATAAATTCAACGCTCTCCTTCTTGTCACCATATCGCATTCAATTCTGCGAATAGAATTCTATTCTATGTATATCCGTTCCAAGAGTCGAGGTCTTTGATTGTGGGTACATAAGCATAAACAGCAGAGTCCCCCGGGTCGAGTGAGCAGTTTTATTACACGGGTTCTACAAAGGGAATACGAAGGTTTATTGTATATGTAGTGTAGGTACGAGTAAATTTTGTATCTATGAAAATTAGTTCGTGATAATTTTCAGTTCATATACGATAAATCATAACAAAAGGAACGCAAAACGACAACGACGACGAGAATAGCTATGAAAACGAATCACAGAATGAAAGAACGGTAAGCAAACGAAGCCCTAAAAAGAGTCCCCAGGAAAACATCCAATTACTTTGATCTGACTGATGCTGATGCGAATGTTGAATGATGATGTCTATATCTTGTGGATATTAGACTGATTCAAAAAAACTTAAGTGTTTTCGATTTTGAATGCAACTAGCGATTCAGCTAGAATGTCAGAATTTCAGCTTTTTAGATTGATATTTAATGGACGCTAAACCAGATTTTTCTAATTTCAATACAAATGATTTGGGATTTCTTGGATTGTTTGTTTCTTCGCCTCACAACCTAACAAACTTGTTTAATTTAAAGTAAAAGTATGTCCTTTTGACAGAGAATGTCCTTTAAATCTAGGAAATCTATTTTTTTAAGTGAATTAGCTATGGACGCTCTTGCTAAACTGATGGCTAATTGAAAAACAGTGCACATTTAATAGCTATTAATTTAATATAAAAGCTTTGAACCTCTCGGGAACTGAAGTGAAACGAGATTCTGCAAAGTGTAGTTTGTGAGTGCTACACTCAAAAAGATTGCATTTTTTGGCGAACATTCTCAGTGTCTGGGTTTCAGCATTTATATTTTTGTAGCGTACTTCGTTTTTAAAGAAATGGGGACAAGAACAGGGCTTTTCAACAGAGACGCTACAAAAATAGAGCGACAGGACAGCAAACGACGCCATATTTCTTGCCGCTATTTTGACATTTCTCCTCTATAATGTTTCCGATTTCATGATAGAAAGAGTTAAAATTATTAAAATTTACTACCAAAATTCGAAGTCAGTGGCTTCAACGTTAAAAGCGCTACGTCCAATTTATGGTCGTCATAATCGTCCTAACAGATTAATAATTGAGCGTCTAGTGGAAACATTTTAATACACAGGCACAGTACAAAATGTTAACGTACCAGTGAGACAAGGAAGTACCCGTAGTGTCGAGAATATTGCTGCCGCTAAGGGTTCAGTTGCATAGAGCCCAAATGTGTTTCTCACACGTCGTTCTCAAGCGTTGGGTACCTGTGGCGAATTTTGCGAAAAGATCTTGGCCTAAGACCTTACAAGATTAAATTGACGCAAGAACTGAAACCGCTTGACCATCAGAAGAGTCGTATGATGGGTAATTGGGCTGAGCAACAACTTGAAAATGATTCGGATGTTCATCGAAGAATCATCTTCAAAATATGTGGCATTGGTCAGTTAGCAATCCACACATACTCCATGAGTCATCATTGCATTCCGCAAAATTAAGGTTTGGTAAGGTTTATGGGCCGACAGCGTCATGTGGCTGTACGTCTTCCGTGATGATCAAGACCGGCACGTTACTGTGAATGGGGATCGCTACCGTTCAATAATAACCGAATATTATTGGCCCGAAATGGATAATATGGACTTAGAGGACATGTGGTTCTAACACAACGGCAGCACAAGCCACACAGCGAATGTCAGAATCATATTATTGGAATCCAAGTTTGGAGAACGTGTTATCTCACGCAATGGTTCAGTCGCTTAGCGCCTCGGTCATGCGATTTGACGCCAATAAGCCAGCAGCGACATGAATGAACTTCGTACGAATATCGAACGTAAAATTGCAGCAGTATCGTCCGATTTATGTTTGAAAACCGTCGAAAATTGGGTTCAGCGTCTGGACTTCCGCAAGCGTGCCCGTAGTGGCCATGCAAAAGAAATCGATTTCCGTGCATAATAGCATCATGGGTGTGGGGTCTTTGGGCGAGCTGGAGGTGTTCAATCTCAACCTGGTGAAGCATTTGGTTATGATTGCAGGCGTATAAAGGTGGGGTAGATAACTGGGCTGTAATTTTGGTTGATGGAAAAATAGTGGTGATGATTATGAGACCAATCTATTATTTTTAATTGTGCAAATGATAGCACGTCAATTTTAAAATATAGTTTTTGGTAGGTTGGTACTTTGGTATTGTTAAGTTGCTGTTCTAAGCAGTAATTTTGGCTTCATGGTCTGCGCTGCGGGTTTATTGCCTTTTACTCCTATGTAACCTGGCACCCAAAAAATCTTTATTGCTTTTTTAAGTTTGATGACGTTATTTCTGATTTTGCCAATGAACGACGATCGATTGTTGACATTTTCGATGGCGGATAAATTTGAAAAACTGTCCGTGCATATCACTGTTTTCTTTTCTTTTATTTGTAGGCAAATAGCGTGGCTTTTAAAGCAGCTAAGGCTTCGGCTAAGAATATATAGAAAAATGTCGGCAGCTTTTCTAACGAAAGGAGATTGCTGTTTGAGTCAATGATTGCGAAAGAGGTTCCTTCGTCACACTCAGAACTATATCGGTATAGAGGATATTCTAATTGTTACTAAAGAAAGGATTTATTATTTCGTGAAAATGCTGAAGATATATCTCTTTTGGCGTTGAATCTTTTTTAAATCGAACGAGGATTGGGATTTGCAAAGGAGGGTTACACTCGACATCTTCTTTTTTAATTGTTGATTCAATTGCGATTTTTGTCACTATTAAAGTTATGTAAAGGACTCAATGTTTTTTTTGGTGTCTTAAAGCCTTTTAAAATTTTCGTAGGGTCCAAAAGAATTGTAGAGTCATAGGATTCAAGTATTTTAAGGACTTCTTTTCTTTCTACGATCGACGAAAAACTTCCTAAACCAAGATATTTTTTATAGGTCTTGTCTTAAAAGCTTTGAGGTTAACTCTGATGCGGTGTGATATAATGATTTAACTGGTTCGATGTAAGATTTTGCACATTTTTGATAATATTATTGCTTTTGTAACATTGATTAATGAACTCGTATGGTTCAAACTATTCTTCAATGCTAAATATCTTATGATGGTAGCCAAGTTCGTTCTTTATGCTTAACAGTGTTCCTAAAAGCAAGATTTACAATCAAATACAATATACCTAGTATACCTAGTAATTTATAAACAGAAGGAATAAGGATATTATTTATGTTTAAAACAGGACAAGAACATGTATGTATATTTTTTACAAATGTGTAATTGTTTGCCTGTTTGCTTTTTTAAAGCGAAATTTCTAACACTTTTTCGAGAAATGCACCAAAAACCTTTCAAACTATTGTAATAAAGCTCTTTAATATAGGATATTTAGAATCCTGTTGGAATCTTTAAATACTTTTATGTGTGGGGAGTCGTCCAAATTAAATAGTTAGACCATATCTTGCTGGACAACAGTGTTCTAAAATAATCTAAGAACAAAAGTCGCCTCTTTACCCCTTTAAATATGTAAATGTAAGGTAAAGCTACACATTATTTCTTATTTAAATATTGCCAGCCTCCATTAGAGAAAATTAAAGGACATTTGTATGCAGTGCTCAAAAAATCAACTTAATGTTAAGTGTGTGAGATGTGACTATGACTGTGAATGTTGGAATCCGCCCTTGGATTTGAATTTTGATGAAAAACATAATGATCGACAAAAAGACTTATGTGCATCCGAGTTTTTCGAAGCTTAAAAAGTAATGTCTACCAAAACTTGACTTGAATTTTAAAGTCGGATTTAAATTAAGGCCATTAAAATCCATTGTAAAGTGCAAAACTTTGCCGACCAGCGGGTATATGCTTTTAATTCAAGAACACCTGAACAGATTTCAATGATTCACACCATTTTAGACTGGAATTTAAGGAAAACAAGCAGTAGAATCATGAAAATTCCCGAAAAACCTTTGTGTAAACGTTGTGATAATTTTGACAGTTAAAACAGAGCATGATTTCAAATGCTGCTTTATAAAAGTGAAATGAGGAACCATGAAATAACTCTGACGAAAAACGCCGAATTTAAAAATAAATTTTAATTGCACTTTACAAAAGTGAAATAACGCCTGATTTCATTATTCGGGGGTATTGCATTTAGTCAAAGTGAAATAATGCCGAATTTCAATAAAAAAAATTCAGCTGAATGAAAGAAGGAAACAAATTCGGATTTCTTTCACTTCGCACAGGGATTTCTTTCTAAATATAATAATACGTGCTTCGGGTCATTTTCCTGCTTACTCACTTACTAAAGGTGGCGCTACAATCCTGTTTTGTAACTGACATATTCGACGCATTAAATGTTTGCATAACCAGAAATAACAGCAAAAAATACTAAAAAGTCCCAAAGTTATTAAAATGTCTGGTCATTTGTAAAAAATGTGCGCAACACTACAGATTATAGTTAATTCGATGCTGACAAAGGTGCGTAAACTATTCCGTGGGACGAATCTGCTTTCGCACTCGTACAGGTGCTAGAGTATAGAGTACTAAAAGAACTTGACATTCAAAGATAAGCTGGCTCAGATAGTATCACCGCTATTTTTCTGAAGACGTGTTCTTCAACGCTGGCAAAACCACTGCGTAAGCTTTTCCATCTATTCTACTGGTCTCTTTTCAAGTGGATGGAAAACTGCATTTGTCCAGCTCTAAAAGAGGCGAATCCTCTTTCCCCTCTAACTATCGTCCAATTGCACTTACGTCCCTACTTTCTAAAATCATGGAAACGCTGATCAATTTTCAGCTTACGAATTATCTTGATAAACGGAAACTTCTTAATAACCGGCAGTATGGCTTTCGTTGCAATATGTCCAATGGTGATCTTTATTACCGAACAGTTCAACAAATCCTTACATCGTTTTGGAGAAAGTAAGATTATTGCACTTGATGCTTCAAATGCATTTGATAGAGCAA